>NC_067409.1:98904092-99206592 GCF_009764475.1 Pristis pectinata | reverse complement strand
GGAATTCTGTAGTAATTATGCCCCAGATACTCATTTATAGATATTGCATCAACAAAATGGCCACGGACATGTAGAGACTGATGTCCCTAGAAAGGCAAATATGCATTGTACTATGGAGTACATGCCCACAATATTATACAACACTTTCTAAGTTTAACTTCACTTGTCAGATTGGGGTCAATACCGTAGCATATCTACAATGAAAGAATGAAGACAGAACAAATATGGAAGTGCTCAATAGGTCAGAGAGAATCAGAGGAAGGAGAAGCAGAGTTAATGTTTTTACAATTGGAAAATCAGAAATGAAACAGTTGTACAGAAAGGTATGGAAAGAACAATGGGGGAAGGTCTGATGAAGACCAAGAGAGAATGTATGATGGTGGTGATGCTGCCATTGCAAATAAAGGACTTCATTTTATGTTCCTTCTGCCCCTACCAGCGCACACCACCCCCCCCCCCAAACTTCTGATGTTTTAGAAGTGCATCTTATTTACACATCCCTAGACATTTTTTCATAACTCACTAACCTTCACCACCCTCTCATTAGGCTTTGTCTTCCATTCTCTGTCCCTTCCTACTTTCTCTGAAACTTTAAAGTTGTTTCATCTCTGGTCAATGAACAAAAAGAAACACTGCAGGTGCTGAAAATCCGCAATAGCAACTGAAAATGCTGGAAATACTCAGCATGTCAGGCTGGTCACAGAAGCACCTGACACGCTTAGTATTCCCAGCATTTTCTGTTTTTGTTTTATTTCTGATTTTGCCCAGCTCTAATGAAAGATCTTCCACAGATGCTGCCTATCTAGTGAAATATAGCTAGCATCTTCTATTTTCATTATAGATTTTCAGCATCTGTAATATTTTCCTTTTACTTTGGAAGATTTCTTTCCACATCTCTGGTTTCACCAAGTAGCAAAGGATCACTTTCAGGCCTCCTGTTCAACTGCAAATCAATAATCTTCTGATCTTTCAGAAGTATGGAAGTAGTGAGCAAGCCTTAATGCAAATGTCATATCACTAAATAGTTGAGAAAAACAGGAGCAACTTGAGATCAAAGACTACCTGGTCGCTGGGTGATTGCTTCTGCCCCTTCTTCGGAAGATGGAGGAGCCCTCTCATAGAAATGATTCTCTGTCCCCAAAGAATAGTTTTTCCTGGAGAAACGCTCCTTTTAAAACAAAAATACAAAGCAACAATAACACATAAACCCAAGGCTCTATTTACAAGAAACAACTAAATCAATTTGAGTATAAAAGTTGGGAAGTCATGATGCAGCTGATGAAACTGGCTAGGCCACATTTAGAGTATTATGTGCAGTTCTGGTCACTGCATTACAGAAAGGATATGGAGGCTCTGGAGAAGATGCAAGAGAGGTTCACTAAGATGTTACTTGGATTGGAGAGTATTAGCTACATGGAGGGGTTGGACAAACTTGGGTCATTTTCTCTGGAGCACTGGAGGCTGAAGGTGACCCGATAGGAATTTATAAAATTATGAGACACAAAGATAGGGTAGATGGTCAGAGTTTTTCTCCCCCAGGGTAGAAATATCAAATACTAGAGAGCTGATTTTTGGCAAGAGGGGGGAAAGTTTAAAGGAAATTTGTGGGGCAAGTTTTTGTTTTATATACACACACACGTGGTAGGTGCCAGCAAATACAATTGCAGGATTTAAGAGGTAATTAGACAAGCACATGAACAGGTGGAGAATGGAGGGATATAGATCATGTGCCAGCAGGTGGGATTAGTTTAAATTGGCATCATGGTCAGCACAGACATTGTAGTCTGAAGAAGCTGTTCCTGTGTTGTACTGTTCTATGCAACTTCATAATTTCCTTCCCCAAATAAAAAAAACTATAAAAAGGGTCTGCTAATTAATGTTAAGTAGAGCAAGCTAAATTTGAAAGCTGTAATTTTGAAAGGACACATTCAAGGACTGAAATCTTATTTTCCCAAAGAACTTTAACCTAGAGTTTTTGTTTGTATGTGCAACTTCCTAACAGGTGATTTAGAAGCTTTCCCTCAAATATTTATAAATCAATAGCAAAAAAGTCCTATTTAATACACATAACTAATTGATAGATTTGTAAAATTTTGGATGGCCTAGATGTGTATCTGCTAGTGCTGTTATGATGTTTGCTGCTGAGCTTGACAAAAGCTCCACAGAATTTGTCAATCTGTGTAGTGAGAACTTTGCCATTATCCAGGCCCATCTTCTTCTTCAGCAACACATATTCAGCATTGAGGACGACTTGTTTCTACTCTGGTTTTATGGGTTCCGAGGTGACTGTGGAGGCCAATATGGGAAGAGTAGTCTCTTTCACTGATAGGGAAGGAGGCCAGGGCAAATAAGTGGGTGAGTAGCTTGTGAGATGGTGCTCTCCTCCTACCATTTACACAGGAAGTCCGTGTACTCCTGATTATTGGATTCAAGAGTCTCCATACCTTTCTAAATGTTACTTCTCAACTTCGAGCAAACATGGTTCAGGGATTCCCAACAGTGAGGGGCAGGCTGCATCTTTGCCAAGGAAACTCTGAGCACAACTTTGAAATTTTTCCTGAACCTCAATGAGAATTGTAGAAGGCAATTTAGGAGGCAAAAGAAAGCGAGTTTTTAAAAAATTATTATTTTTTTTTTTAAAAACTTACTTCATTTACTACAAATTTAAATGGTTTTTAAACTTCTCAATGTCAGAGACATCCAAAACCCATTGGGCAGATCATCCACTGAACACAAGATTGTCATCAACCAGTATAGTGCCTCTTCCTACACAAAGACTTTAACAACACAAGGTCCTGCCTTAATGCTCATAAAATGACAAAGTTGCAACTGAAAGTTAATTCTTACAAGAAGGTTTCACAATCAAAATCCCAAATTATTAAAATTATGTTTCAGATAAATGCAGTTAGTTACTGGAAAAGCCAGAAGTTTAAAACGAACAAAATGCCAGGCACAGTCAGCATGAGGCAACATCTATGGGGAGAAAACCCTTTAGTTATTAACCTGAAAAAATGACCTAATTTGTCATAACTGGTGCAAAAAACACAAAAACTTGAGGCATTAATCTAATATTTCTCTCTCCACACACCCTTTAAGTAAAGACAAAACCCTTCAGCTCAACAAGTGAAATATTTATGGAACATTTCAAATAGGGATATGAAAGATGTGGCTCAAAATTTATACAATTATAGTTCATTTATAATTAATAGCTTGCTTTTTAAAAAAATCAAATTTAACCACTTAAAAACCAGGTGGAAATAGTCTTCCCACTGACTATATTTAACATTTGACTATTTTGCCATTTCTCATTCGCTAGAAGTGTCTCAATATCACCAGTAATGCTCACAAATAAGGGATGTTCAGTTTGCAAACATTTACCCACAGTCAAAGACCCTTCAATGATATCTTTGAAGCAAATTTAAGGGTTTTTCAAAAAAACACCTCCACTGAAATAATGCTCAAATTTAAGGCCCAGGAGTTATAATATAAAGCTCCAGGGCTGAATTGCAATTTAAGCATGTAGTCCCTCAAACCTATCTAAAGTAGAATTATTATGGTTGAAGGACAAATTATTGTTGCAAGTTACAATGGAACATCTCAAATTTCACGTCACTATTAAATCGCAAGCTCCTAAGTCTGGAGCTAGGGGAATTCAGCAGAATCTTTGTGCAATTAAATTGTTGCTGCACAGAAAATTGTTGAATTTCCTCCAAATTCTCAACTACGTACAGTTTCATCGTCACACCACCAGGGCGAGATTCAAGATTGGAAGATGGAGAATCATTTAGACAAAAAAAAATTGAAAGTGCTTTTAATAAAAAAAACTTGCTTCCCATAAATGGGTGCAATTATAGGATCTAAACCGAATACAAATTAAAGAATTGCAAGGGGAGGTCACAGGTGCAGCTAATGATATAAACACTTCCTCCTCCATCATATCCTGGGATCAAACAATAAAACATTTAAATATTTTAAATAACCATTTACGTCAACGCGAACTATGACACCGCACAACCATGTGAGCCAACCCGTTTACAGTTAAAGGCAATAAACCCCGGGCTGTCCATTGTCGATTGCATTCATTTTAGAAGGAAATGTAATTTAATAAAGGCGGACAGTTTCTCCGCGGTGATGACCAGACTTTTGGGTGCGGGTGGGGGGAATATTCAGGATCAAAAGGCTGGAATTTCATGCCAGAATAGCTGACAAATGACTCTGGATACAACAACTTCCACCCACCCACCAACCGAACCCGACCCAACACCGCCACCCCATTGGCCAATTTCAAGCGCCAACGACCCATTTAAAAATATACAAAAACCCCACCTCCTCCAGCCCACCACCACACACACCCTCGCCGCGCACACACACCCATCTACCCCCCGCCACACACACACACCCCACTCCGTGCCCACCCCTCACCTCCCCCCCCCCCCCAGCTGCCACCAATCATTGGCCTGCGACCGCCCAAACATGGGCTCGTCCGCAGCATCACGGCGGCGCACCCGGGGCCCCGAACGACGCGTGAACGAGAGACGGGAGGGAGGGCGAAAGGGAAAAAAAATAATCAATTCACTCAGCTATCCACACACACACACACACACACACACACATATATATATATATATAAATATAAAATATTAAAAACAAGATGCCCCTCGCCCCGCTCCCTCTCCCGCCGCAGCCGGAGTCGGGAGCGAGTGACAGCGGGCACTCCTCCTCCGTCACAATGCCGCGTTCCATTTACCTTGGCGACGGTGTTCTGGAACTTGCGGCCGTTGGCGGGTCCCCGCCGCTGCAGGCCGGCCAGCTGCTCCCGCAGCGTCTCCTTCTGGTGGAAGGAGAAGGCCGGGTGGTTGGACGCCATGGTGAGCAGCAGCAGGAACTCCTGCACGCCGCGCTCCGTCAGCTGCAGGCCGTAGTTGCGGATGACCGAGTCGATGCGGCCGAGGGCGCGGGCCAGGACGGCGGCCGCCTCGCGGTTCTCCGAGCCCAGCAGCGCCAGCGACACCACCAGCTTGCTGCGCACCACCTCGTCCGTCACGTCGCCGATCGCGGCCAGGTCGGCGGCGCTGTTGGCGCGGATCTCCGAGTCGCGCAGCGAGTGGTAGTCCTTGCGGGCCAGGTCCTCCAGGCAGCTGCCGAGGAAGCGCAGCTCCAGCGGGTGGCACAGGTCCAGCAGGCCGCAGCAGAACTCCAGCCGCTGCGCCGACGTGAGCGCCGAGCTGAACCACTCGTAAACCGCCTCCTTCTGCGGCTCCGGCAGCGGCGGCATGGCGGGAACCGCTTTCACCCCCTCCTCGTCGTCGTTGTCCTCTTCTTTCTCGTCGTCATCGTCCTCCTCCTCCTCTTCGTCCTCCTCCTCCTCCTCTTCAGGGTCGGGCAGCTTCATCAGCACCTTCATCTTCATCAAGTTAACGCAACACCCGCCACCCAAAAAACAAAACACACAAGACACAAACAGCTAATTAATTAACTGCAACCGTCCGCTGCATGCATATTTTCAGTGTGTCTCAGTCACAGATTGATTGATTTATTTTCTCTCTCTCTCTCCAACCCCTCCCTCTCCGTTCAGCAACGGAGCGCCGATCGAAGTGAAAGTCTCTGCCCCGGCCCCGGCTGTCAATCATCCGTGCCAGTGCCCAGCCCCGCCCGTCAATCACCAGCTACCACGCCCACTGACGGCCACGCCCACTGCCTGGCCACACTCCCCCGCCTCTCAACATTGAGGTAGTTTGAAGTGCGGCAGTCTGCTGCACCCACCCCACCACCATCCGTCAGTCGCTTCCACCCTGCTCGTCAATTACCCACGCCTATCACTGGCGTGGCTCCTTCCCTCTCATAGGCAATTCCCCAACCATTCCACTATTAGACGGAATGCTCCTCAATTTCTGGCTGTGCTTCCTTCACAGGTTTCTTGCTTCTAACCAGGCATCCCTCACCATTCCCCTCCCCTGATAGTTAGCACCTGAGGGTATCATGTACCCTCAGAACAATTATATTATTTTAGAATCAGAATCAGGTTTATTATCAATGACAGATGTCGTGAAAGTTGTTGTTTTGCAGCAGCAGTACTGTGCAAGATATAAAGATATAAAAATTACTATAAGTTACAAACATAAATAGTGCAAAAGAGGAATAAAGAGATAGTGTTCATGGGTTCATGGACCATTAAGAAATCTGATGGTGGAGGGGAGGAAGCTGTTCCTGAAATGTTGAGTGTGGGTCTTCAGGCTCATGTACCTCCTACCCGATGACAGTAACGTGAGCAGGGCATGTCCTAAATGGTGAAGATCATTAATGATGGATGCCACCTTCTACAGGCACCAACTCTTGAAGATGTCCTTGATGGTGGGGAAGGTTGTGCCCGTGATGCAGCTGGCTGAGTCTACAATCCTCTTCAGCCTCTTGTCATCCATACCAGACAGTGATGCAACCAGTCAGAATGCTCTCCACTGTACATCCGTAGAAATTTGCAAGAGTCTTTGGTGACATACCAAATCTCCTCAAATTTCTAATGAAGTAGAGCCACCGGCATGCCTTCTTCATCAATGCATCAATGTGTTGGGCCCAGGATAGATCCTCTGAGATGTTGATGCCCAGGAACTTGAAGCTGCTCACCCTTTCCACTGCTGACCCCTCAATGAAGACTGGTGTGTGTTCTCCCAACTAACACTTCCTGAAGTCCACAATCAATTCCTTGGTCTTACTGATGTTGAGTGCAAGGTTGTTGTTGCGACACCACTCAACCAGGCGATCTATCTCACTCCTGTATGCCTCCTCGTTGCTTATTTTTTCAAATAAACTTAGATTTTTATAAAAATACATACAATTTATTAAGAATTTATTTTCTGGCTGCACTTAAGTTGCCGTCACCTGATCTTTGATTACTTGGAGAGGAGAGAACAGGAGGGATCAGAGAATGCTAACAGCAGGGAAGGCAGCCATTCAACCCATCAAGTTCTTATCAGCTCTGTGTAAGAGCAATCCAGCAGCTCCCACTTCACTGCCATCTTCCCGCAAAACAGCAGAGTTTTTTCCCCTTTCTGATTCTAATCCAGCTCCCTAATGAACGCTGCAATTGATTCTGCATCCATTATTACCCCTGCTAGTGCATTCCAGACCCAAATTACTTGTGAGAAAGTATTTTCTTCATGTCATTTTTTTTGCCATTGACCTTCATCCCCTAGTTCTTGATCTCTCTCTCAATTGCACAGTTTACATCGAAAGATAGACAAAAGGAGCAGAAGTAACCCATTCATCCCTTCGAACTTGCTCTGCCATTCAAAACAGTCATGGCCAATTATTATCTCAATCCATATTTCCACACACACCCTCTATCCCTTGATACCTTTTGCACCTAGAAAATGTATCTATTTCTTAAGTATATACAGTGACTTGGCCTCCACAATCATTACAAATTCCATCCTCTGAGTGAAGAAATTTCTCCTCATCTCAATCCTAAATGTCTTACCAAGAAAGGAGAGGGGAGAAGAGAGACCGGGATGGGAGAGGTCATTGATTATGTTATCTGCTTTCCCGAGGGAGCAGGAAGTGTAGACAGAATCAATGGAGGGGAGGCTGATTTTTTTTTAAACTTTCACAAAAACAAGTTAATTACAACTACTACAATACTACAACAAATCATTATAAACTACAATAACTAAACACCAACTAAATTAAAATATTCCCATCCTCATCCAGGATGCAATTTATCCCCTGCGGTGCCCAACGGTTCCAGAATACCTCCATGGTGTCCATGGACACCGCATGCTCTTTTTCCAAGGAATACCCAGGCACGAACATACCCCCTGAAGATGACCAGGCGGTCATATCAGGTGGAGCCCTCAGCTGTCCGCCTCCAGGACCCATTGATAGCTAGCTTGGCCAGGCCCAGGAGCAAGGCTACCAGGACAACCTCCCCCCAACCTGACCCCCTTCGTACTGGGTGACCAAATATGAAGAGGGTGGGGCTAAAATGTAACCAGGAGCAGCCCCTTCAGATAAGCAAATAGGGGCTGTAGGGGCTGCAGCCTCGCACACTACATATACATATGGTACACAGTCTCCTCCAGCTCGCATAAGTGACATGCAGCTGGGACATTCGTGTACAGACTTAAAAACTTTATTACAGGGCACCACTCTATGCAGCACCCTCCACATGAGGTCCCCAATGTACAAGGGAAGGAACCCTGCAATAGAGGGACCTCCACTGGAGACCCTCTTGCTTCCAGATGTAAAGACCGACTACCATGGCGTGTCTGGACAGTGAATGAGGGCTAGGAAGTGGAGAGTGTGGAGCAGTAACCCATATAGGAACCTCCTACTTGCGGCTTGGAATGGTATAGAAGGTATCAATGAGAGACAGGTCAAGTTACGTGGGACTAGCTCCCAGTTAAGATTCCAGGCCTTGGGTCCAATGACCAATTCTGATTGAGTGGAGGTAAGCCCAGCCGGAATCGTTCCACACACTTGAGCTGCATCAATACCCAATGAGGTAGGGCAGGGGTGGGCTGTTCTCACAGCCAGGATACTGCCCTCCTCCAGTGGAGAGGGGTCCTGGCCGGAGGCAACCACATGTTACAGACTTTTAGGTCTCGATAGAAGCTGGGCAACCCCTGCAGAGCAGTGCAGCTGACGTCCGCTGGTGGTAGCCACATGCCTTCATGAAGGCAGTGGCACCATCGGAGAAAGTGCATTGACAGCACGTGCCACCTGGGAGAGTGTTCAGCATACAGAAAGAGGGGAGGCTGGTTTGCATGATGGACTGGGCCGCATCCACAATCTTCTGTAATTTCTTGTGGTCTTGGGTAGAGCAGTTTAAATACCAAGCTGTGATGCATCGAAATAGAATGCTTTTGATGGTGCATCTGTAAAAATTGGTAAGAGTCATCAGGGGCATACTAAATTTCCTTAGCCTTCTGAGGAAGTAGAGATGTTGGGATGCTTTTTTGACCGTAGCATCCATGTGGCTGGCCCAGGGCAAATACTTGGTGATATATGCACCTAGGAACTTGAAGCTCTCAACTATCTCCACCTCAGCACCAGTGATACAGAAAGGGGCATGTACTCCACCACGCTTCCTGAAGTCAATGACTAGCCCCTTTGTTTTGCTGACGTTTAGGGAAAGGTTGTTGTCTTGACACCATGCTATTGGACTCTCTATCTCCTTCCTGTACTCCATCTCGTCATTGTTTGAGATCTAGCCCACTACAGTGGTGTGCACTGTAATCCACAAATTTATAAATGGAGTTAGAGCAGAATTTGGCCACACTGTCGTGAGGGTATAGAGAGTGTAGAGAGGGGAGACTTCTTCATGGGATGGCTCTTGGCCAGGCAACAATGGCTAACAGCCAGTACAAGCAATTGGGGTGTTCAGGGTGCATTCAGTCTGAACACCTTCTGCTCGTCTGTAGCTATATTCATGACAGTGTAGCGACTCACCGCAATGGCATCGAACCGGCTCCCGACATCGCAAAGGTCATCGGAAGCCCCGATCCAAGATGGCGCGGGGCCCTCCTTCTTCCCCATCATCGGGCTAGGAAAGCCTGTGCGTGGGAAGGTCAGGTGAACCGCACGTGATGTCAGCACGGGAACTGTAGCACAGGAAGTTTTCGGATATTAAAGGCGCACCACGCCCCTGTCATTCATTCGACTTCTGATTTCGAACCAGCGACCCTGTGTCTTCATTTCCTAGTGTGTAGCTGGCCACTACTTCAGTATCCTTGGAGAGGAAGCGCATGGTGTCTGGATGGCATTATCAACTCGGAATATTGATTTAAGTTTCCTTCAAATAAACTTTTTCGTTGTGAAAAACATCAATTTGAATCCCCATAGATTGAATAGACATAACATCTGCTTTCAATAAACCAAAAGGAGAAAAGAAAGGCTAGCACATACAGCAAAAAAAATCAATTCCTAATATTGTTGATTGTATCCATCATTTGCTCATTACATTCTAAACTTTAAGAAGGAAATAGAAAAGGGTAATCTTGCTTGTAGGGCTACAAATAAGCCATTATTTGCCCACTTTTTCCTACCTTTAATTGCAGAAACATGTAGGCAAGTAGATGGAGTTAAAGTAGGCAACAGCCATAAAACAATTTGAAGTGCCAGTTGTGGCTCAGTTGGTAGTACTATTGACTCTTTTTCAGAAAGTACCTAGTTCATCACACTCCAGTGACATAAGCACACTTAATTGTTGTTCTGAGGGAGTGCTGCACTCAATATAGAGAGGCTAACTAATAATTAGCTTTAATACAGCAAGGTGAGGAAGACAACTCCCTGTTTACTAATTAGTGCTTTGTAGAACGGTACATGAAGGGTCTTTAATAGATCAGGAATGAACCTTGGACTTGAATAACACTTAGAAAGAGTTGATTCTTGATTTGATCATTGTTTTTGGCTGCCAAAGATAAGCTTTTGTTGGAAAGCCAGAATGTTTGGTTTCAGTTTCATTTCCAATGAAGTGGAAAGTAAAGACAAGTGGTGGATGGGTGATCAGCGGAGTCAAAGATACACATTTAGTTATTAGGTAAGGAGAGTAGGGATCACTTTAATCAAGTTGGGAGGGTGGGGCAAAAATTCTGAAACCAGTGTATGTCCAGTTGAACTGCTGTGGTTTGGCATAAGTAATTTTTAATTGTTAGTGAGCTTGCAGACTTATATTTTAGAATCAGAAAATTTAGAATACATAAGGATATCACTTGGCCCTTTGTATCCATGCTAGTTTAGAAAGAGCTACGTAGCTTCATCCCAACATAAAGTCACAACCCTTCAAGTATACATCCAAGTTCCTTTTAAATGTGAAAAGCATTTTAGCCTCTACTATTGTATAAGGCGGTGAGTTTCCTCAGGTAAAAAACCTTTTCCTCATCTTTCTGATCTTGTTCTTAGCCATTTGGGGTTGAGCATAAATTGCTTCCATCAGAGTACTGTGGGACTGGAGCTGGCTGCTGTCCTATGTGAGACTCATAAGTTCTACCATGTGGAGCAGGAGATGCTTCATGGGGTGGTCAGGTAGGTAGCAGAGGAGTTGGTGTGCTCCCTTTGTTGTTTTCACTGGGCTTCCACATGCCCCTGACATCCCATAATAAGTGCATGCTGACTGTCACTGAGTAATCTGAGCCTTTCTAAATACCGTATCTTAGTGGATTCTAATAATTTGCCCAACACTGAAGTTAAATTAACTGGTCTGTAATTATTCAATGTATCCTTTCCTCCCCTTTTATAGCAATGTTAGTCCTCCAGTCCTCCGATATCACTCCAGGAAGCATTAAAAAATAATGATCAGAATGTCCACAATATCCTCATGTGCTTCTTTCAACAGTCTAGGATATATTTCATCTGGTCCCAGTGTTTTACCTCCATCATGGGCACAATCCTCCCCGCTATCAAGGATATCTTCAAGAGGTGGTGCCTCAAGAAGGCAGCATCCATCATTAAGGGCCCTCACTACCCGGAACATGCCCTCTTCACGTTACTACCATTGGGGAGGAGGTACAAGATCCTGAAGACCTGCACTCAATGTTTCAGGAACAGCTTCTTTCCCTCCGCCATCAGATTTCCGAATGGTCCATGAACCCATGAACACTACCTCATTATTCCTCTTTTGCACTATTTATTTATTTTTGTAACTTACAGTAATTTTTATGTTTTTATGTCTTGCACTGTACTGCTGCCGCAAAACAAATTTCATGACATATGTCAGTGATAATAAATCTGATTCTGATTAACTTTTTTCAAGTACACTAAACCATTAATCTTTCATAGTTTACCATGTTTTACCATACTCCCTAAGGTTCTACCATTTACAGTGTATGTCCTACCCTTATTAGACCTCCCAAAATGCATCACCTCACACTAGTTGCATCTGCCATTGCTCATCCAACTTACCAGCTGATCAATATAGTTCTGTAACTTAACACTATCCTCATCATCAACAATATCACCAATTTTCATGCCAACTGCAAACTTACTTGTAATAACTCCTACATTCATATCCAAATCGTCAATACATACGATAAACAGTTAAGGGTCCCACCACCAATCCTTAAGGTACACCACTGGTCACAGACTTCAAATCACAAAAGCAACCCTTCACCAACACCTTCTGTCTCCTATGACCAAGCCAACATACCATGGGTCCTGTGTGCTCTAACCTTTTGGACCAGTCATCAAGTGCACGGCGCTCATCAATATATTCTGTTACTTACTCAAAAAACACAATCAAATTAATCAAACTGGATTGACCATCAACAAAGCCATGCTGACTATCCCTGATCAAACCCTACCTTTCTAAGTGTAGATTAATCTTGTGCCTCAGAATTTTTAAAAATAAATTGAATGGTAGAGAAATGGGCAGCTATGTGGGAGGGAAGGGTTAGATAGATCTTAGAGCAGGATTAGATGTCAGCACAATATTGTGGGCCAAAGGGCCTGTACTGTGCTGTAATGTTCTATGTTAAATTCCCTACCACTGACATGTAACTGCTTGGCTTATCCCTCCTTCCCTTCTTGAATCAAGGTATCTCATTTGCGGCCCTTATTTCTTTAACTACGATTGCTTCTTTAACCAATATTGCCAATCACCTTTTTATTCCTCTCGTTATTTCATCTGAAAACCCTGTGATCAGGAAGGTTAAACTGGCAATCATTTTGGCTACATTTCAGTAATAGTTAAAATATTATTTTTCCATGTGTCTATTAATATATTCAGATGACTTGTTCAGTAAACTTGCTTTTACGTTCAGACCATTGAGCACAGCCAGAATCCTTTTTTATTTATTTTCCCACATTTGTTTGTTGTGCCTTCAAAACACTTTTGCTAATTTGAAAGTTAAAAAAGCTGCAAAATATGAAATAAAAATAGAAAATGCAGGAAACACTCAGCAGATCAGGCAGCATCTATGGAAAGAGAGTTTCTATCTCTCACTAATTTTCTGCCTTCCATTTCAGTTTTATTTCTGCCTTTGAATCTATATTCAGCTTCCATCATCCTATCAAGCTAATTTAAACCCTCCCCTGTTGCACCAGCAAACCTGCCTATTAGATTATTGTTCCTGGCCCTGTTGAAGCATAACCCATCTGGTCTATATATATCCCATCTTCCCCAGAAACAATTCCAATGCCTCATGCAAGGTAGTGGTGCATGTTTATTGTGTTTTGCTTCTGAAACTTGGTACCACTGAAGTCAATGACACTGAATTGAGAAGAAAGGCTAGAGCAGTTTTCTTTGGAACAGAGGAAGCTGAGGGGAGAATAAAATTTAAATTGAAGTGAATAAAATTATGAGGGGCCTAGATAGGAAGGAGATATTTGCCTTATGAGAGTGTTGTAAGACCAGTGGGCATGGGTTTAAAGCAATTGGTAGAAGGATTAGAGAGGCTATGAGGAAAATATTTTTCACCCAGAAAGCAATAGGTGTGCCTGAAAGGGTAGAGCCAGAAAACATCATCTCACTTAAAAAGTACATGAAAGTGTACTTGGAGAGTCATAACCTTCAGGGTTATGGACCTTGTGCAGGAAGATCAGATTTGGCTGGGTAATAGTTATTGACAACCGTGGACACAATGCGATAAATGGCTTCCTCCTGTATCAAAATGTTTCCATTATCCATGATGTCATAACCCTAGGATTAAACCATAGACAGGTTCAGGCCACTAGTCAACTTTAGAGTAAGAAATTCCCAGCCTGCTCAGCCTTTACCAATATAAATCTTGTGTTTGAAAATATTTCTTGTACCAGTGTACAGAAGTCCTTCCAAGTGTTCAGTATAGTAGTATCTATGAGTTGTACTCCATTCCCAAAATTTGTTTCCATTGAATTGTATTGGTCCTAGAAAAGCATTACTGTACTAATTTCTTAGTACTGCTATTAGCCCAGTTATCCTTCTCCTGTTGTTAGTTTCCTTCAATTCTCAGGCAGAATCACTGCCACTGAATATGGAAGTCACTTCTGGAACCCATACAAAAAGTCTTTGCTACTGCCTGAACAATCTAAATTGACAATTTTACCATCATCTGAACATTTCTTTATATAATCTACCTCTAATACACTGAAAAGATTATCTACCACAATTCATTTGTGCTTTTGCTGTAATGAAGGGTGATCAATGGGCTGAGTTGTTTTTACAAGAACACAAGATATCCACAGATAATGAAGACCATTTGGTTCAGATCCCTCCGGAAAATCCTAATGTTATTTTGTCCCATTATGGCATCCAAATGGTTCTCAAATTGTTTTTGTCTTAAATACTGTACTGTGAAATTTATTTCATATACTATTTAACAATATTACTAACTATTTTATACACCTTCAGGCACTCCTTTCAAGGCTAAAAACCATACTATACTACAGTCTTTTATATTAACTCTGACTGCCATTTGGTCCTCATTAGGATCTATTTTTCCTTTCATCCCTCAAAATATTCTCTTTCATCCCATATATGAAAAAAATAACTACTTCAATCTTACCTGCCAGTATTTTTTCACACACCGGTTTTGTCTCCCCAATGACCCTTTTTAATATGACACCTATTATTTTATACCTTCTTTAGCCTTCATGACTGAGGATGAATTTCTAGATAAATACAAATATAAGTTATTGTTTGTATGTCTTTCTTATTTCTTGGCATCCTGACCTGAGATGCTGAACTCAAAAGCTGACTAGAGCTATATGAAGTTTGAGGCAGCTGTTTTATTCAACAATGAAATTCAACACCGGTTTTGGTTGGGCAGGTTTAGCACCAATTCTAAGACGCCAAGGTCTTGTCAGTTCACCCTTTTAGATTTAAACAACACGAAGCATCATGGTTAATGTTTCATATTCAATTGTGAGGTCTTAATATGGTTTTTGAATGCAGCTTTTTTAAAAAAATTAAGAACTATAAAATATTGCATGGCTCAACCCTGAAGCAGCTTACTCACTGCTTTCAGAATCTGATGTAACTTTTGCTATTAGCTTGAATATCTTCTGTATTCCAATATTGTGATATGCTGGGATGTTTCTCTGTGCATCTTTATTACTTCTTCTTAGGCTGTCCCTCAGGAAGGAGGATGACTTATTTCCATTCTGGTTTTATGTTCTGAAGTGGTAAATGTGGGAACCGCAGACTCTTCCACAAAAGGAGCAGGCAGGTGAGTGGTTTGTGAGGTCCATTTGTCCCTCTTTGTATGCAGGAACTCTGTTCTCTCAATACATGGCCTTGAGTTTCTCAGTACCATCCTGAGTGTTCCTTCTCCACTTTGAGCAGTCATGGGTCAGAGTTCCTTGGAGTCATAGAATCATAGAGTCTGTTTGGATGTTGCATTTCTTCAAGTGGCTTTGAGCATATCTTTGAATTTCTTCTCTTGTGCACCTGATAATCTCTCCCATGACAGTGCTCAGAATAGACTGATTGTTTCAAGAGATTGGTGCTGGGCATGTGAACAACATAGTCTGCCCAACAGAGCCAACTGAGTATAACTAGGGCCTCAATACTGGGAATATTGGCCTGGGAGAGGACATTGATTTTAGTTTGCTTATCCTTCCAATAAATTTAGGGGATTTTGCAGAGGATTTTTGTTGGTGGTATTTTTCCAATGTCTTGAGATGCCTGCTTTAGGTCCAGAATTTGGGGACAGGAATCACTGCTACCTGACAGATCATATTTTGTGCCAGGTCTTGATCTTCAAAAACCCTTTTCCTCAATCAACCAAAGGCTGTGCTGGCATATTGAAGGTAGTAGATAAATTCGTCATTGACATCTGCCTTTGAAGAGAGTGGCTCCCGACATACAGGAAGTGGTTCACGTTTCTAGGGTCTCACCATGGATGTCTTATTGCTGGAGGACAGTGTGGTGCAGCAAGCATAGGTCAGTAGAGGCCCTTTATCCTGAGCATGTTCAGTGTAAGGTCCATCCTCTCAAATGCTTCAGTGAAATTGTTGAAAATGGCTTGGAGCTCAGCACCCGAATGTGCCAAAACACAAGCATTCATATTTCAGCTCGACAACTGAGGTTAGGGTAACCTTGGTGTGGTCACTGCAGGTTGAACAGTTTCCCACTAGTTCTGAAGAGCAGCTTCACTCCATGGGAAGTTTGTTAAAGGTGCGATACAACATCAAGAAAGATTGAGGAAACTGCTGGGGCAATAGCACAGTCTTGTTTGACACCAGTCTTGACTGAAAATGGTTATTTTGTAGACTGACTGGTCTTGCATGCTATTGTGAAGCAGATGTAAGATGGAATTGAATTTCTGTGGGATTCCAAATTTGAGGAACATCTGATTGATGAATTTATTTATCATTCTGTGGAGAGGGTAAGACGTCCATCAGATCTCACTCATACTTGTCAAATCTCATTTATAGATTTGAAAACATAACCCATTTTGGTACATTCAATTTCAAAAAAGCTCTGTATACTTACATTTGTTTATGTTCAGATTCAGTTTTACTAATCATAAATACATTTCAGTTCTAATGGTTACAAATATTGGCAGCTGTAGAAATACAAATGTAACGTTTGTTTAAAATGTTAACATTTTGACATCTGTTACTTTTAAATCTAGCCTTTAACTTTAAGGGTCTTAAAATCATACTTGTTAAGTTTGATTGACATGAATTAATGTTTTCTCTGTAGAGGCAGCTCTGTTTCTCTTCTTTCACAACATCCATGATCAGAATTTAAATGAGCTCTTCACACTGAAGAGCTTTACTTATAATACATACTCACAAAGTATTGTTGGATAAATCAATTGAGACTTGCTTGTGATGAGTACAGATTAGCAAAAGGGTTATGAGGCATTATGGCTCTAGTTTCCCAAACTGATCTAATCATGAGCGAGACCAAAGATAATAACAAAATACTGTGGATGTTGAAAATATGAAAATAAAAATGGACAATGCTGGAAATACTCAGCAGATCAGGTAGCAGCATCTATGGAAGAAAGGCACTGTTGATGTTTTAGGTTGATGATCATATATTAAGGCTGGAAAATGTTAGAGATATACAGTTTTTAAGTAAGTTCTATTTCTTCTTAGGCATTTCGTCTGGATTGAAAATGGCCTGCTTCCACTCAGTTCTGTGAGTTCCGGGATGACTGATGAGGCCAACGTAGGACTCCACAGACTCTGCGACAGATGGGACAGGATATACTTGACAGGGCAGGCCAGGTGAATAATTTGGGAGTCGGTGTGCTCTTTCCACCATTTACACTGGGCTTCTCTGTGCTCTTGACAAATGGACTCAACGTTCTCAGTGCTATCCTAAATGCTCTTTAGTCATTCTGAGTGGTTATGGGCCAGTAATTCTCACAAGTCATAGGATGTTAAACTTTTTCAAAGAAGCTTTGAGAACATTCTTGAATCATTTCCTCCGTCTACCTGGTAATTTCTTGCCATGATGGAGCTGAGAATAGAATGTCTATTTTGGAGTCTGGTATCAGGCAGGTAAACATTGTGTTCTACCTAATGGAGCCAACCGAATGTAATTTGCTCCTCAGTGCTGAGGATGTTGGTCTGGGAGAGGAAGCTAATGTTGGTTCACTTGTGCTGCCTGTGGATTTGGAGGATTTTGTGGAGACAGCGTTGGTATCTCTCCAGTGCTTTGAGGTGCCTGATGTACGTAGTACATGTCTCAAAGCACAGGGGAGGCTTGGGATCACTGCAGCCAAGAAGACCCATGTTTTCTTTGTGCTGGGTTTGAGGTCTTGATCTTTAAACAGCATTTTCCTCAGTCAGCCAAAGACTGTGCAGTGAAGGCACAGAATTTCACATCCATAACTGCCTTTTTTTTTGCAAGGTTGTTCCCGAGCTATTGGAAGCAGTCCACATTTTCCAGATTCTTGGCATGGACCTTTATTGTTGGAGGTTGGTTTTGTACAAAGGAGCCAGTTTTCAAGGATCCTTGTTTGGTAGTTGTTAATGAGCAATTTAGACAAAGCACCTTAAGGGGATCAGTGAAGCATGGTCTATATCCATCCATATTGACCAGAACACACCAGTTTGATAAAGTCATGAGTGATTTGGCCAGAAAATAATTAATCATAAATGTCCATTATGTTCATAACGTATCATTCACATCTCATAGAACATAGAACATAACAGCACAGTGCAGGCCCTTCAGCCCACGATGTTGTGCCAACATTTTATCCTACTCTGAGATCTATCTAACCCTTCCCTTCCACATAGCCCCCCATTTCCTATCATTCATGTGTCTATATAAGAGTCTCTTATATGTCCCTAATGTATCTGGCTCCACCATCTCTGCCAGCAGTGTGTTCCATGCACCCACCACTCTCTGTGTAAAAAACTTACCTCTGACAAGTCCCCCCTATACCATCTGCCAATCACCTTAAGATTATGCCCCCTCATGTTAGCCATTTTTGCTCTGGGAAAAAGTCTCTGACTGTCCACTCGATCTATGCCTTTTATCATCTTGTACACCTCTATCAAGTCACCACTCAGCCTCCTTCTCTCCAAAGAGAAAAGCCCTAGTTCGCTCAACCTATCCTCATAAATCATGCTCTCCAATCCAGGCAACATCCTGGTAAATCTCCTCTGCACCCTCTCTAAAGCTTCTATATCCTTCCTATGATGAGGCAAACAGAACTGAACACAATACTCCAAGTGTGGTCTAACCAGAATTTTATAGAGTTGCAACATTACCTCGCGGCTCTTGAACTCAATACACAGACTAATGAAGGCCAACACACCATATGCCTTCTTAACGACCCTCTCAACCTGCGCAGCAACCTGAAGTAAGTCTCACTTGTCTGTAATTCCCAGGGTTACTCCTACTCCCTTTCTTGAACAAAGGAACAATGTTTGCCACCCTCCAATCATCTGGCACTACTCCTGTGGTCAGTGAGGATGCAAAGATCATTGCCAAAGGCGCAGCAATCTCTTCCCTCGCTTTCCATAATAAACTTGGATGTATCCTGTCTGGCCCCAGTGACTTATCTATCCTAATGTTTTTCAAAAGTTCCAGCACATCCTCTTTCCTCACATCGACATGCTCTAGCGTGTCAGCCTGTTGTACACCATCCTCACCAATGTCAAGGTCTCTCTCACTGGTGAACACAGAAGCGAAGTATTCATTAATGACCTCCCCTACCTCTTCTAACTCCAGGCACGTTTCCTCTTTTATCCCTGATCGGTCCTATCTCATTTTAATTAAATACATTTTTAAATACATGTTATATTCTGACTGATCTTGAATTACATTTATTAATTTTATATGTAAGTGCTTGCAAGATTAGTTCCTTCCATCTAGCCAGTTAAACCTCCTTTATTCTGCCTATTGGCCAGCTAGAGTGATAGCTGTTACACGATGTTTCTCACGGAAATCAGAGTTAGGCTGTAAAATTGTTACAGTTGTCTGTTTGTCCTGTTCACACAGAATGATCGATTCAGTGAGATAATCACAACAAAAAGGGGGAAAATGAAACATAAAGATAATATTCAATAATTTCTTTCAAAATTGAATCAAAAAGTAAAACCTTGAGGAACATGGTATCTCGCCTCTAAGTCAGAAAGTTAGGCTGACATTTTAATGCAGGAGAAAGGGAATGCCACACTGTTGTCGCCTTTGTGTTGAGTTGTTAAACAGAGGCTCCGTCTGCTCTAAACTGGACATAAAGAGATCCCGTACCACAATATTGAAGAACAGGGTAATTCATCCCCATGTCTTGGCCAATGCTGATCAATTAATTAACATTACTGAAAACAGATTATCTGAACATTTCGCTGTGCAACTTGTGGGAGCTTGCTGTGAGCATATTGATTGTTATGTTTCCTACATTATGATAGTGACTGCATTTCAAACTACTTCATGGATTATAAAATGGCATGCGATTTCTTGAAAAGAACATGAAAAATGCTACTTGGTACACGTTTCCTTTTCCCTCCTGAAGAAGTATGCAGCAAACCAAAACCAGTTAAATCTCAACAATTGTGCCATAGGAGGTCACACATAAGGAAACTTATACTTGCTTGTTACCCACAAATTGCCACAAAGTGGTTCTGAGAAGAGAATCAATGTACTTTCTAAATCCAGATTGAAAATTACAGGCAATTGCTCTATATTTGTCTTCATTGCCCTACGCCTCCCACTCCTTGGCCTTTAAATTTTCCCATGAAAGACCACCCTCTCCTAATCACTTGGCTGATCATCACTGAGATGTTAGTAGTAGCCCATTTATCATTAACTATTTGGTAATGGCTCTTTGTTCAATTGAATTGAGGCTCCAGACATAAAAGCTGGTACAAATGAAGTTCTACCCAACAGGCTTCTCACTCTAGATCCTGTAACCACTCAAAATAAATTGATCATCTTTACTGTACTCCATCTTTTCATAATTTTAATGTGTAATGCCAATACCACCAAGGGGCTGTGTGCTGTACATTATAGGCCCCATAATAAACTGTTCCAATGTTCTGTTATATGGGGGTACAGTTTGGACGGTGAAAGTGATGTGCACCTTGTACTCCCAAATCCTTAGGTATATATTAGGGACACGGTGGTTAATTTTAACAGTTGGGTTAGGTTGGATAAGATATTAACATTTGAAAAATCTTTTAAAATCCATCTCTAACCTGGCCACTTGAGGCAGGACAAGCAACCTCATCCCATTTCAGGATTAAATAGAAATATAGGAGTAGGCTACTTTACCCCTCAAGCCTGCTTTGCCATACAATGGGATCATAGGTGAAGTGCGACCTAACTCCATATCCTTATCTTTACATCACATAGCACCTTGACTTAACAAAAATATATCAAACTTTCAGATTGAAAATTAACAATTATCTCTGTATCAAATTGCATTTTTGGAAGAAATTTCCATTCTTCTGCTACTCCTCTTTGTGGACATGTGCTTTCAATCTTAACTCCTGGAAAGCCTTGCCATTTTTTCCCTTAGTCCACAACCAACAGAAGTCGTTTCTCGCTAACTATCCCACTCACACATAAAGCAGCCTTTATTGTTAGATTACTGCATAAATATTCAGTCCTCCATTTCATCCAGGGAAAGATTTAACAATAGAAATATCATCCCTAGAAGGCACTGTAAGTGAAGGCACTCATGTGTGTCATTTAACATTGCAGATTGGCAATCAATGTTGTTCCCATGGGAAGCTAAAGTCTCATCATTAATATTGTTCAGCCGTGACATATAATTCACAGAATAAATCACCAACTCCAGCACTGAACTATCCTCATGGTAAGTAAGGTGAACCCAGTAACAGAAAGCCAAGAGCCATTGAGCTTTTGCAAGTTTCCTACCTGAAATCTGTTGTGAAGTGCAGGTTATTTCTGGTAATGATTAAGCAGCCTGTTGCCTACAACGTACTGCTGAGTCTCATCCTGCATTACTAAGATGTACATAAGGTGGATTATAAATACATCTCTAATCTGTCCAAGTGTGTAAATTTTCCAAAGGAATAAAAATAGGGAATGAAAATGGCAGGCTGTGGGTGTTTCCCGAAGAGGTACATAAACTTCCTGCTGAAAGACTTCAGAAAGAAGATAAGTGTTATTTGATTCTACAGTTGCTTCACACATAAAATGAATGGTGTCCATTGTAGCTATCACAAGAATTATATTTGGTACTGCAAAGTGCACAAACAAACTGAAGCTATTTTAAATACTAAAAAGCCAGTGTTTAGATTAGTGGTAGTGCAAAAGTTTGGCAAAGCTAAGACTGGTAAAGAGCCAACTGCTGAGAGATTGAAGGCAGCTTTTTAATTTAAGGCTTCTGATCTGGTGTTAAGTATAGCTTTTTAAAAAATATACTTAAATGTGAGTCAGCCTTTCCTGGTCTCCAATATGAAACGTGCTAAGGATTGAGGGTACAAATCCCAAAATCACACTTCACATTTAGATTGAGAGATCAACTTTCAGTTTTGTGACGACATAATATTGCTCTGTTTCTACTGAGAAATTTCAGCCCAGTTTTTTTCTTTTTTTTGTTGTTTGATTTTTAAAAATTTTTTGTTTAGTTTAGTTTATATTGTTTACAATTTTTCTTATTGATTTGTTTTTTTTTAATTTATATAATAAATCTTTTTCTTTCCTTTCTTTTGTATTATATTCATTTACTAAGAGATCGTTGGATCTACAGATTTTTTTTATATTTTATTGTTCTTTATGACTATCTATACTATGATTGTTATCCTGATCTCTTTGTATTACATGTATAAATATTGATGCTATATATCAATCTGTATTAATTTGAAAACTAATAAAAAGATTGAAAAAGAAAGAAAGAACTTTCAGTTTTGGCCTTGCCAGTGATACCATCATCGCAAGAAAATAAGAAAAAGAGCAGCGGCACTTTGAAGAGTAGAAGAGACTGCCACAATATTACTCAGACTACTCCAGTTACAGCAGATCTACAATGTTACAGTTTCTCTATGTTATACAATAATAAATTATGTTATACTAATTAATTGTGACGACTGTGTTATTTAAGCACATCAATTGTTTGCTATGTAATTAGTCTTCAGAAATACTGAAGGGCAGGTGGATAAATTCCTTATCAGTATGGCAGTATCACAATCATTGTCAACAAAACAAAAGAGCTGGTCATTGACTTCAGGAAAGGGGGTGGTCAAAATGCTCCTGTCTACATCAACGGTGCTGAGGTCGAGAGGGTTGAGAGTTTCAAGTTCCTAGGAGTGAACATCACCAATAGCCTGTCCTGGTCCAGCCACGTAGATGCGACGGCCAAGAAAGCCTACCAGTGCCTCTACTTCCTCAGGAGGCTAATGAAATTTGGCATGTCCCCATCGACCCTTACCAATTTTTATCAATGCATAATAGAAAGCATCCTATCCGAATACTTCAGAGCTTGGTATGGCAACTGCTCTGCCCGTAACTGCAAGAAACTGCAGAGAGTTGTGGACACAGTTCAGCACATCATGGAAACCAGCCTCCCATCCGTGGACTCTGTCTGTACTTCTCACTGCCTCAGTAAAGCAGCCAGCATAATCAAAGACCCCACCCACCCCGGACATTCTCTGTTCTCCCTCTCCCAATGGGCAGAAGATACAAAAGCCTGAAAGCACATACCACCAGGCTCAAGGACAGCTTCTACCTTGCTGTTATAAAACTATTGAATAGTACTCTAGTACCATAAAATGGACTCTTGACCTCACAATCTACCTCGTTATGACCTTACACTTTATTGTCTATCCGCACTGCACTTTCTCTGTAGCTGTTACACTTTATTCTGCATTCTGTTATTGTTTTACTTTGTATTACCTCAATGCACTGTGTAATGAATTGACCTGTATGAATGGTATGCAAGACAAAGTTTTCACTGTACCTCGGTACATGTGACAATAATAACCCAATTCAGTTCAATTCATTGTAGATTTAACCTATTTAAACTAATTGCATCAGCCACTTTCATATCAGTACATCGTGGCAGCTTGTACTAGCTTATCTTCACCTCTGTATAGCCTTCACTTCATAAGGGCAAGCTGCAATGGACATGAAGTGCATTGATCCCAACACAATTATAGGATACTGCAAAGCACTCCCTGACTAATTCAGGCAATGAAAACAACGACAGCTCTCACTCTTATATTCTCATGGCACTGCAGTCCTTTGTCCTGTGCTGATCCCAGAGAGATACGTCCTAATATCAAAATCTTCTATGAAGTGAAAACTGACTATGTGTCAAAATTGGTTGCAAAATACTTTGGCACATACAGAAAGGAACATGAAAGACAATTTTGAACTGCAAGTAGGTTATTTAAATTTACATCTGTTACTCCTGTTGTTATGGAATAAAATGAGAGCAAAAATTGGGTGAAATCTTTTTCTGGTATATTTTTGAGTGAGCCAGAACCACATATTGCAAGGAACCTGTTTTAATCAGACAGGTACTTTATTGCAATTTTAACTTTGGAGCACAGCCATTCTGCACATCATTCTGGAGCATATAGGAGATTGTGTATGCGTGGCCGAGGTAAGTGTGATGGAAATGGTAAAAGAAGGCAATAATATTGTAGTAAATCTACAGTACACTTAAGTGTTTTTTTTACCATTCTCTCAAGTGGGACTTCATTTTTCATGTCTGTGTCAACTTAAATAAATTGTTATTCATGCCATGTGCAATAACTGGGGTGCAGAGGGAACATTAAAAGCAAAATGGAAATCTGAAATAGAACCATAAAGGTGCTGAAAATATTCTGCTGGTCCAGCAGGTCAATGATCTTTGATCAGATGGCCAGTTTAGTCAGGGAAAGTTACAGATATATGTTGGCAGGCACGTTGGTCAGCATGGATGAGTTGGGCCAAAGGGTCTGTTTCCGTGCTGCATTACTCTATGACTCAATGTCACTGTTGCTCTGGTTGATCAGAATCTGTAAGCACTTATCAAGGTAGTTTTGATGGCGCCAAAGCATCCACCAGACGGAATAACCCTTCAGGTGTTTCACCTCCAATGCCAGCCATATTCTTCAGCTTTGGATCACTACATTGTCTGCTCATCTTTTTGCTTCATACATATGAATATATAAATTAGGAACAGAAGTAGGCCATTTGGCCTCTCAGACATGCTCTGCCATTTAACAAGATCATAGCTATGTTTATGTAACCTCACCTTTAGCTGTAGTAACTTGTCACCCCTTGCTCATCAGGTATCTAACTCTATGCCTTAAAAATAATCAGACTCTACCTCAACCACCCCTTGGGGAAGTGAATTCCAAAGACTGATGAACCTCAGTGAAAAATTTCTACTCCTCTTAAATGGTTGAGTTCTTAATTTTTTGAAATGGTGACCCCTCCTATTTCTAGATGCTTGCACAAAAGGAAACATCCTCTGCACCATGTCAAGATCCCTCAGAATCTTTTATACTTCAATCAAGTCACCTCTCACTCTTATGAACTCCAGCAGAAAGAAGGCTAGCTTATTTGACCTTTCTTTATAAGGCAACTTGTCCACATTTGGTTTTAATCTAGTAAACCTTCTCTGAACTGCTTCTAGCATACCAACGTTCATCCTTAAAGAAGGTGACCAATACTGTCCACAGTAATTCAGTTGTGGTTTCACCAGAGCCTCAGTAACTGAAGTATGACCTCCCAATTCAGTATTAATTCCCCTCACAATAAGTGACAACCCTGCTAATGACTTGCAGTACCAGCATAGAGACTTCTGTGAATCACGCACTACGACATCCAGATCTCTGTATCTTAGAGCTATGCAATCTCTCATTGTTTAGGTAATATGTTCCTTTATGTTTTTCCTGATAAAATAGACAACTTTACATTTTTCCACATTATTTGCCAAGTCTTTGTCTAGTCACTTACATTTTCTACATCCCTTTGTAACCTCTTTATTTTCTCTTCACGACTTACTTTCCCAGCTATTGTTGAACATCAGTAAATTTTAGTACCTTCATCAGTCATGATTAGCTTATGTGTATGCGCTTAAGAAATTTGCATTTATATTGCACCTGCATGACTCAGACCATTCCAAAAGTGCTTTACAGCAAATTAGATACTTTTCTGAAGTGTAGTCACTGTAGTGATAAAGGAAATGGGGCAGCCAATCTACACAGATATTTTCACAATTTATTCATTTATTATTCTTCAAACCTCTTACTGCTGGAGGGAATGGACAGGGACCTGTCTATGTTTCATGATTCATTCAAAGCACAACTCTTTCAACACAATGGCCCTTCCTCAACATTGTACTGGAGTTTCAGA
This sequence comes from Pristis pectinata, assembly GCF_009764475.1. Classification (NCBI taxonomy): domain Eukaryota; kingdom Metazoa; phylum Chordata; class Chondrichthyes; order Rhinopristiformes; family Pristidae; genus Pristis; species Pristis pectinata. Next base: position 99,180,899 of record NC_067409.1, on the reverse strand, counting down.
CTAGATTCACTCTATGTGATATCAAGAAATGGCTCAGGTGATGGGATGAGACAACATCTCAGCTGTAGTACTGAAGACCTGCATTCTATAACTAGCTATGCCTTTAGCCAAGCTGCTCCAGTACCTTTACAATACTGGCATCTGTGAAAAATTATCCAGTTATGTCTTGTTCACAAAAAGCACGATAATCCTGCTAATTACTGCCCAATTAATTTGTTCTCAACCCATCACGGCAGCATCAACAATACTATCAAGGGATACCTGTTTACCAATAACCTGCTCACCGATGAGCAATTTGGTCTTTGCCAGGATCACTCTGCTCCAGACTTCATCACAGGCTTCATCCAAACATGGATCAAATTCTGAATTTGACTTGGCATCAAGGTAGCATTTGATCAAGTGCATCATCTAGGAGCCTTGGAAAACTGAGGTTAATGGTCACCAAAGCAAAAATACTCCTGTGGTTGGAGGTATACCTTGCACAGAAGAAAATAGCTGTGGTTATTGGATGTCATTCATTTCAGCCTCACCGCAGGAGATCCTCAAGGCAGTATCCAAGGCCCAACCGTCTTCAGCTGCTTCAACAATGACTGTCCTTTCATCAGAAGGTCAGAAGGGGATGTTCACTGATGATTGCATAATGGTTAATTCCATTTGCAATTCCCTAGTAAATGAAGCAGTCGAAGGCCTAGACAACAATCAGGCATGGGCTGATAAGTGGCAGATAACTTCCACATCACAAAATTGGTATTGGTATTGGTTTATTATTGTCACGTACTGAGGTACAGTGAAAAACTTGTCTTGCAAACCGATCATACAGGTCAATTCATTACACAGTGCAGTTACATTGAGTTAGTACAGAGTGCATTGAGGTAGTACAGGTAGAAACAATAACAGTACAGAGCAAAGTGTCACAGCTACAGAGAAAGTGCAGTGCAATAAGGTGCAAGATCACAACAAGGTAGATCGTGAGGTCAAAGTCTCATTGTGTAAGGGAACCGTTCAATAGTCTTATCACAGTAGAGGAGAAGCTGTCCTCAAGTCTGGTGGTACGTGCCCTCAGGCTCCTGTATCTCCTACCTGATGGAAGAAGAGAGAAGAGAGAATGTCCCGGGTGGGTGGGGTCTTTGGTTATGCTTGCTGCTTCACCAAGACAACGGGAGGTAAAGACGGAAAGTGTCAGGTAAAAGTGTCAGGAAATAAATTATTCCAATAAGAAGGAGCCCAACCACCGACCCTAACCATTATCATTGCAGAATCCACTACCATCAACATCCAGGGGATCACTGTTTACCAGGAACACAGTTGGAATGGCAACATAAATACTACAGCTATAAGATCAGGTTGAAAGCTGGATATCCTCCAGCAGGTGACTCACCTCCTGACACTGCAAAGCATTTTCACTATCTACACGATACATCAGAAGCCTAATGGAATATTCTCCACTTGCTTGGAAGTCCAAATTAAGAAGCTCATCACCTCCATCAACCAGGCTAAGCGTTCTTACCCTCCACTACCAGCATACCAACACACAGTGGATGTAATGTGTACCATCTACAAAATGTGCTGTAGTTACAAACCCGGGCTAATCCAGCAGCACCTCCCAAACACCTGACCTCTACCAGAAAGAACGACAAGGACAGCAGGTGCACAAGAACACCACCACTTGCAGGTTCCCCTTCAAGTTGCACACCGCCCTGATTTGGGAATATGCGGCCATTCCCTCATCGTTGCTGGTCTGAATCTTGGAACTCCCTACCCTACAGCACTGTGGGAACACCTGCACCAGAAGGACAACAGCAGTTCAAGAAGGTAGCACATCATTTATGAGGACAATTAAGAATGGGCAATAAATGTTGGCCTTGCCGGCAACACCCAGATCCCAGACAATGAATAAGTGGAAAAAATATTGTGCTCATGTTTATGGAGAGGGACATAAACATGCAAACTTTAATTCAGAAGCCTCGCTCTCTTCAGTTGTCCTTTGAAAAACAATGTTTCTTATAAGCAGCCACAACAACAACAAACAACACCACGTTTCCTTATCCCAGCATAAATCGATGCTGGAATTTGCAGACTGCACTAGCAATTTGTCTGGCACTGTCCCACAGCCAAACGTGTCTGCAAGGTTCTTTAGCATGACCTGTTAATCCTAAGGGAGTTCCATATTTGTGTGTAAGGAATTTTTGGCAGAGGGCTGCTTCCTGAATGCTCTATTTAGCAGTCTGCAGTAGCAGAGAACAGGAAGCAAATAACTAGGCCAAGCAGAAGATGAAGGCACAGAATATTAGAAATTTATGCCACAGAAGTCAGCCTTTTGGCACATTGTGTCCATAGTCCTAGAGACACCAGACTGGAATGAACAAAGTCAGTACAACTTAGGTGCAGTTCTGCATGTGTACTTTTTGGGCAAGGGTTGGGAGAAAGGAGGAAAACATAGATTTTAAATTATTTAATCACTGTTAGGTTTTTGTTGTGCCACATATTGAATATTGGATATTCCTGAACTGCACACTTGATCGCTGTACTTGCAGGATGTTGGGGTTAGGTTAACAAGAGAGGTTGCCCAAAAATTCAGTGACTAGTCTCCCATTTTAAAATCAAACCTCTGCTGTTTGCTCAACTGAGTTTTCATGATCAGGGATAAGTATCCTAATTTCATTAAACAGAACAGCCAATAATAACCACTTCTTCAATACCTGATGGATGGAAAAGAGGCTGTTGAATGAACGGCCAAGCAGCCATCTGTGCAAGGAATATTATCACCATTACTGCACTAATTGTTGGAAATGGCCATTAACCACCTCTATAAGCAGAAATGCCGCTTGGTTGGAACCTAGTGCCTGCTTGAATCACCTGGACCTCTGGCCAAAGGGCTAATTTATCTCATTGAACTAGTACTGAGCACTTGGCATAACCTGCAAATTTAGGAAGCATTATAGGAAGGATGTGGAAGCACTGGAAAGGGTGCAGAGGAGATTTACCAGGATGCTGCCTGGTTTAGAGAGCATGCATTATGAGGAGAGACTAAAAGAGCTAGGGCTTTACTCATTGGAGAGAAGGAGGATGAAAGGAGACATGATAGAGGTGTACAAAATATTGAGAGGAATAGATAGAGTGGACAGCCAGCGCCTATTTCCCAGGGCACCAATGCTCAATACAAGAGGGCATGGCTTTAAAGTAATGGGTGGGAAGTTCAAGGGAGATATCAGAGGAGGGTTTTTTACCCAGAGAGTGGTTGGGGCATGGAATGTGCTGCCTGGGGTGGTGGTGGAGGCAGGTACATTGGTCAAATACAAGAGATTACTAGATAAGCATATGGAGGAATTTAAAACAGAGGGGTACGTGGGAGGAAGGGGTTAGATAGTCTTAGGTGAGGTTTAAAGGTTGGCAGGGCTGAAGGGCCTGTATTGTGCTGTACTGTTCTATGTTCTATGTTTTAAATGTCCTCCTCCTGTTTCCTGCCATTGAATTATTTTTGGATCCAACTTGCTGCTTGCCTTGCACCTTATATGCTTTTACTTTTTTGATTTGTCTGCCATTGGGACATTGTCAAAAGCCTTGCTAAAATCCATGTAAGTCTACATCAAACATGTTACCATCATCAACCCTCCTTGTTCTCAAAAAATGTAATCAAGTTAGTCAGACGTGACCTACCTTTAACAAGTCTATGGTGACTATTTTTGAATAACCTGTACCTTGCTAAATGCTAATTAATACTGTCTCTCAGAATTTTTCCAATAAATCTCCCATCAGTTTACACTGACTGGCCTGTAATTAGTCTATCCTTCTTTAGACGCAGTACCAAGCTAGAAGTCTTCCAGTTCTCTGGCACTAGGTCTGAGGCCAAAGAGCTTCACAAGTTTACTTCCTTGCTTCTCTTAACATTCTATCTGGATCTTTATTTTTGGTATTTTTCAGTACATTAATACTTCCTTCTAATAATCTGCACTCCTCTTTAACAGCAACGTCTGAATCATTTCCCCTCTTATATCTGGACACATGTAATTCACTTAGAGCTCCATCCATACCTTTGGAATCCACATATGGGTTATCTTGCTGGTTTCCAATCAGTCCGACTTCTGGGAACAAGAGAATAACAAAAATGTGGGGCTTTTCTTGTCTTTGCTTGCCTATATTTTTTCACATCACTATTGCCTTTCTAATGTCTTTTAATTAATCCCTGCACTTCCTGTGCTCTCTAAGCTATTTGCAGTATTGATCTCTCAGTGTCTAATATAAGGTTCCCTTTTTTTTAATCATTCTAACTTGTCTCCTTCTCAACATCCAGACAGGTCTAGATTTGGAAGTTTCACCCTTTGCCTTAGTTGATCAGAGCCCTATTATTTTCTTAAATCTCTGCTCTGATACTGATTTATCTTCGTCGCCACTTTCTCTGCATAATATTTCTGCTGACTATTGGACCAAACTGCAACTGATCCTTGCAGCAATTCAGGAATGTTTCTCCCGAAGTATTGTTGTCCTATTCCTTAACAATACTAAGCTGAACTAAATGATGATCACTGATGTTCCACCTGCACAGTTTCCTTCTCTAAAATAGTCCACAACTGCCCTCTCTTCCCTGTGCAAATTGATCTTTAAACACGTTTTCATTACCATCTACCCTCTGAGTGTTCTCTACCCTCTTATACTGTTCCTACTAATATTTAGATAAATTGTATCTCACATCTCCAGTGAACTGGGTTTAGTCCTGACCTCCAGTGATGTCTGTGTGGAATTTGCACATTCTCTCTACGATCACATTGGTTTCCTCCCACATCCCAAAGATATGTGGGTTGGCAGGTTAATTAGCCACCAGTGTGAAGGTGAATGGTAAATCTGGGGGAAGATGATGGAACTGTGTGAGAATAAAATGGGATTAGTGTAGTAGTAGTGTAAATAGGTGTTTGATTGGCACAGATGGTGGGCCAAAGGACGTGTTTCTATGCTGTAAGACTCTATGACTCTATAACCTCTCACTAATGACAAGGACAATGCTTAGCTTGTGCAGTAGTTCCAATCCAAACAATAACCTGGATAAACTTGGATGCCTGTAAATATGAGTCACGTCCTAATCTCTGGTGCTCGTCATTGCAGTTCTGGAGACATATGTTATGGATGTACAAACAGGACCACAGATATTCCATATCAGTGCTTCTCTTTACAAGTCTATAGTCAGGATACCAAATGATACAATGGAAAGGGCAAAATCAATTTGTGAACTAATAGTTATCACCACTGACTTAAAGTTATATTATATAAGTCAGTATCAAAGGCAACATATATTCAAGAACATAGATAAGCACAGCAAGGTGTCATTATTCACAAAATAGGATCTGGTTTAATAAAGAGCTTTGACAAAAATAGTAAACAATTGAACAGAGGAATGATAATTGGTCATATTAACTAATGCCAAATAGATTTTCTAACATTCTACTATTTTAACAGAAATTAATAATTTCTAACCTGTAATTTTTTTGTTATAATTCCCTTCTTACCCCTAAAAATGTTTATTCCTGCTGGTGTACAGTTCAAAAAGAACAGAAACCTACTAGTTCCTTGCTCAAGGAACATTCTTCAAAAGCAAATGCAGTTAATCTGCTAAATATCCTGTCACCTTCCAATAATTGTCAGTGAATTGTCAGCAAGTGGGAGCTAGGAATGCTTCACCACCCATACCCGGATAATTTTTTGTCCTTTTTCCACTATACTAGATGCCAGCTTTAGACCACCACCAGTCCATCCACCAGTACAAGCTAAATCACTGTATCTCCTGCATATAGTTGAACTATATTATATGATCGCTAGACTCTGCTACTCTCATAAGACCACATTTGATTGAAAGAGTTGGATGTTGAAATGCAGTTATGTTGCAATTGGCTGTAATGTCTTCTGGACCTTCTGAGGTTATGAAAGGTAGTATACAAATGTAAGTCTTTAGTTAATTGAAAATGATGATGATTTGGAAGAAAACACTGCTTGGATCAGCTGCCAATCAAATGACAATACAGAATGAGAACATTTCTCCCAATGTTTGAAGGTCTACAAGATAGTTTTATCAATGCCTACAATCATTTTAATAATATTACATATAATTAATTAAGCAATGCCACCAAGCAATTGCAGAAACACTATGGAACTGAATGTAGCCCATCTTGTAGTATTTGGCTATTGAATATCCAACAAGGTACTAAAGTGTATCCTATTGTTCAACTGATTTAGTAGTACTGTAGCATTTTAAACCACACAGATCAAGATTCATTTAGCCAAAATCCCAATCTCCACAAATACAGAAAGTCTTCAATTTAAAAGTATAGAAGTGACAAACATTTATTTACACTAATGGCTGCTCAGCTCACTTAGCAAGCAGCAAACATTTAGAAACTGTTCACTGAAAAGAAAATAGTGCCATTAACAATGCACATTTTGATATGCAATTGTCAGATATTTTTCCCTGAGTTTGTACATATTCTACTGCTGTGCAGAATTGACTTACCAGTTTGAGTGGACCTAGGCTGAACAAAGGCTGGCTGAAATGTCATCTGCACAAGTGTTGATAGTATCACGTAATCTCAGCATGTTGGGCTATTAAAATGAAATCTACACATTAAACAGGAGTAAAACAAGGGCACATGAAGCATTAGTTTAAACTGTAAAAAAATTACTTAAGCTGTTGACACACATTAAGAACTCTATTATGGAATTTATGCTTCAATCAATATTTCTACAACAAATTATCTGGTCACTATAATATTGCAGTTTGAGGGGGCATGCCATATGAAAATTGCCTGCTGCATTTCCGACACTGCAACACTAACTACACTTCAAAAGTACTCTATTATACTTTGGGATATTCTGAAAGGGATGTGAATGGCATTATATAAATGCAAGTCTTTTTTCCGGATGGCAAAATAATTAATGAATAGGGTCATTCAGTACAGAAATAGGCCTTTCTGCCCACCATGTCTATGTTGACCATCAAGCACCTATCTATGTTAATCAAATTTAACAATACTGGTCTATAGCCTTAGTGATTTTTTGAAAGATGTGTTGCTTTTGGGAAAATTATTGTAGTATATGGTTTAGCAATTTAAAACAACAGAATTATCTACATATAGGGCAACCAAATGTAAATTGTTTTAGATCTCTAGTGGTTTAATACACATCATTTCACTTTTTATATTAGATTGGGGAAAGGGGCAGAGTTATGGAGTTTAACTATTGCGTGTGTTCTTATTCTCAGTAGAAAATACCTAACAGTAAACTTTGCTTCTGAGGAGATGACAAACACAAAATAAGGACGTGTTGGGATCCAAAGAAATCTGAATTTGAGCAATATGCTACTGTATTAAAACAAAATGCTCATGACATTTTATTTTAAACAGTAGTGTTCCCTCATGGCATTTTGTTTTAATATAGTAGTGTTCTGGATAAGAGAGAATGAAACCATTATGTAAGAACTCAACATATTTTCCCTAACTGAAAACTGCCAATTGACCTTATCAAACACATTGATCTTAAATCCAGTTTTCATGAATGCAATGCCATTTAAGATTGGATGCACCAGTCTCTTGGTAATTTCCTGAGATTGTTTATAATCATTACACTTTTTTTATGGGTCTGTGCAATGACGGACATTTTTTTTAATTTAAGTTTTTTAAGTGCATTTAAGTGCATTTTTTTTGGTCAGATACGGGATTTGCAATCATATACAGATGGTTTAGTAAAAGGACATCTGTAACACTGAGAAAACTTCAAAAATATTTTCAGGAATGACCTAGCAGTGTGATGCTATTTTGCTCCTTTTATATCTTTCATTTATTTACCACCCTTTCAACTCCCTCTTCTCTAATTCCCCTTTTGACACTCGCTTGAATTTATCCTTCAAACTATCCATTTGTGCCTGCTTTACCTACCAGCTCCTCTCTACTTTTCACCTGTCTGTTTCATTCTTTCCCAGTTCCTTTTCTCCAGCAAGGGAGTGACTTTTGGTATTCAACAGCAGGAGCATTGACACTAGGGTCAATTTTAACCAGAACTGGACTAGGCACTTTGTACTGTGCCTACAAATACAGGTGAGAGGCTGTGCATCCTGTAACAAGTGACTCAGCTCCTGACACCCAAATCCTTTTCAGCATCAGTACGGCATGAGCCAGGGGGTGATGGTACGCTTTCTAATCTGTATGAGTATTGCTTCAATAACAGAATGCTCAACACCATTTAGGACAAAGCAACTTGTTTGATTGGCAACTCAACACTACCTTAAAGATTCACTTCCTCCAGACTAGGGCTGCATTGTAAAATAGCTACAAAATGGACTGCAGTGATTCCCCGAAGCTTCTTCAATGGCACATTCCAAGCCTATGTACTCTGCTAAATTGAACAAGCATAACATCTATAAGCATCTGACCAAATCAGCCATCAGCCCGATTTGGGAAATATAGTCATCTCTTTGGGTCAGAAGACTGGAACAGCTTCACAACAACAGTGTGGAAGCAGCTTCATAGCAAGGACTACAGCACTTCAAGAAGGTGGCTCACTACAAGGGTAATTAGGGATTGGAAACTAAATGCTGGCTCTGCAGTAATGTCAGGAGTGAACTTAAAAAAAAAATCAGTGTGTGGTTTTTATTACCTTGTGATATTTTTATAGTGTTAGTGTTTTCAACCTCCATAATGTATTACGGGAGACCTGCTTTCTGGAATTAGCTGTATCTCTCACCCTGCCTTCTTGTTACCATTACAATGCTGGCATCCATCCAACGATTTGGAAACCTTGACATACCTCGTTCACAAGTAGTAGGACACATTTAATCTGGCTAATTACCAGCCATTTAGCCTACTCGTACTTAACAGAAACATGATGGAAGATGTCATCAACAATGCTATTAAGTAGCACATTAGCACATGATTGCATCATGGTCTGCTACGGAAATTCAAATGCACAGGAATGCGTAAGAAGTTACCATCGGGCAGAAGGTACAGAAGCCTGAAGTCCCACACCACCAGGTTTAAGAACAGCTACTTCCCTTCAACCATTTGGTTCTTGAACCAATGGGCAAAACCCTAATCACTACAGTTTAGCAACACTATGACCACTTTGCACTAAAATGGACTGCTTTTGTTCCAATTGTGTTTTCTCGTAAAAAACTGCATAATTTACGTTTATTTTGTGAATGCTGCTTATATGATGCTATGTGCCTGTGATGCTACTGCAAGTAAGTTTTTCATTGCATCTGTGCAGACATGTACTTGTGCATATGACAATAAACTTGACTTTGACATTGACTTTGATAGTCACCAATAATGAACTGGCTGATATCCAGTCTGAGTTTTGCCAGGGCCACCCCACTGCAGACCTCATCACAGCCTTGGACAAAACATAACCCACAGAGCTGAAATTCAGAGATGAAGTGAGGATTACTGCCCTTGACATCAAGGTAGCATTTCACCAAGTGTGGCATCAAAGAGCCTTGGAAAAACTGAAGCCAGTGGACAGCAATTGAGAATTTGTTGAAGTTGTACTCATCCAGGCAAGTGAAGTATATTCATAATGCTCCTGAATTGTGCCTTGTAGATGTGGAAAAGCTTTGAGATATCAAGAGGGGAGTAATGCAGAATACCCAGCTTCTAAACTGCTCTTGTAGCCATGGTGTTTATGTGACTAATCCAAATATGTTTTTGGTCATTGGTGATCCCAGGATGTTGATGGTGGGGAAATTAATGATATTAATAATTGCATGCAAGCAAGATCTAGACAACATTCGGGCATGGGTTAATAAATGACAAGTATCACGTGCCACAAAGGTGCCAGGCAATGACCATCTCCAACAAGAGATAGTCTAACCACCCACCCTTGACACACAATGGCATTACTATTTTCAGTGAAGCCTGGATTCCAAGAAATAAATAGGTGAATTAAACAAAAACTCTCATTTGGAAAGCAACAGAGCAACACGTGGAAAAAAAATTCTCTGCTTCAAATTCTTTAAATCCAGGTAAATGTGCTTAGAAGACATGAGGAAAACGTGTTATGAACAGAAATCTAAGTATGATATGTGAGTATTGCCAATTTCTGTTTTCTGAAACTTCATATTAAAAAAGTACTGAAATGTAATCACTTTTCTAGGAAAATTAAGGGCATTCCTTTCACATAGCACAGGTCTACCGTTGTTAAGAAGTCTGCAAAGATAAAGGGAATATATTAAAATAACAATGTAAAGTTGCTACCTCAACTAATTTGGTGAATATGTTTTCCAGGCCCCTTAATCTTCAGTGGCACAGTGGTTGCCAAGCACTTCTGCAATTGTAAAGAAACATCAGTGACATCACAATAACAAATTCCAATTCACACCATGTTCCAGTATCCACAACACCTTTACTTTGAATGAATGCTTGTTTGTTGATGCCATAGAGAAAGATTATTTGGTGATGGTAACCACAACATTGTTTAGATTGATGGAAATGAATTGTTTGGAAATTGGATGATGAAAGATTGTGGACCATTGAGAAGGAGCACTTAAGACATCCATTGCTGTCTTCTGCTAATCTACTTCACAGATTTGTTTTGTATTGCAAATAATTTTTCCATTATGTATCCACCACAATAAATAGCATATATATTGTATTTGCATTTATTACAGTTGGCAGTTAATGAAGTGATTGGAGGAAAGATTTCAGGATAAATTTTCTCAGTCCATGCATTCAGTGAAAGGGCTGGATTGTGGCTAATGTACTTTGGAAACTGTGGATACCTGCCCTTGATTTTCTGTCATTTGAAATATTTCATGTTGTCTGCTTCTCCCTTCTCTATTCTACTGGTTGCAACTTCAAAAAGCTTGATTTCTCTTTCATAAACCAATGTTGGCTCTGCCTGATCCTGTCATTATTTTCCAAATGCTTTTAATAATAGGTTCCAGCATTTTCACCACTACTGATGTCAGGTTAACAGGTTGTATTCCTATTTTCTCTCAGTTTTCTTCTCTAGATAGGTTACATTTTCCACCTTTCAAACTGCGGCAATTATTCTTGATTATGTGGAATTTTGGAAGATGATAACTATTTGCATCCATTACCTCCATGGCCATCTCCTTCAAAATCTTATGGTACGGGTTATCATATCCTGAGGATTTACCACCTTTCAGTCTGAATAATTTCCTCAATAGTTTTTGTTTTAATCAACATCAATTCCTTTGAGCTCATTTCACTCTAGATCTGTAGTTCTCCATTTACTTGTACCCCTTTTGTGGAAACAGGTAAAATATTTATTTAATTCCTCTACCATGTCCTTGTTTCCCAATATAACATCTACTTTCTTGGTCTGTAAGAAAAACACATTAGCTTCAGCTAATCTTTTCTTTTTCTATACCTTTCACTGCTTTTCACTGGATTATTCTCATATTCTACTTTCCCTGTCCTTATCAATGCCTTGATTTCCTTTGCTGAATTCTGAAATGTTTCCAGTCTTCAGGCTTGTCACTTTTTTGTCAACATTATAAGCCTTTTTCTTACATAACTTCACGCGATAGTCACTGCTGCAGCACTTTTCATGTTGTAATTTTTTGCCTTAAATGGATATATAAACAATGCATTAATTCTTTAAATATTCGCCACTGCTTATTTACTGTCATAATTTTTAATGTAATTGCCCAACCTAGCATAGCCAACTCCTGCTTTATACCTATATAGTTGTCTTATTCAGATACAAATATCTTGTTTAAGATTGAACTATAAGACTTACATGTATGATACAATATTCTGTCTTATTATAATATTTCTTTGATAAAGGTCTCTCATCACCAGAACAACCATGCGAGATTAAACAGGATTGTGGAGCACAAAAATGACAGCAACAGCATCAGATCAGCTTTGCACATTGATTTGTGACCTGAACTACCTGCTCTGCAAGCTTCTGTTGGATATTAAGTACATATGTGCTAATCATTTTACCAATATGGCATTTGTTGGGTTTCACACCAGAAGTGAGCGCATCTTCTGAGGACACTACTTTGGAACCTTTCAGGATGTTTTAGCAGACAAAAAATGGTGCTGCTGAGTTCAATTTCACTCTAATATGCAGCACTCACAGTATCTGGCCATAAAGAGCAGACACAGCACCGAGAAAACATGTCTATCCCCCTAATCAAGTAGCGCACCCCTTAAGGTGCAAAGTTGTGGTACTATTCTTATAATATCAGCAATACAAAGATAAATTACAGCTGCTTTGTCCAACACAGCATGTAACAGAACTGAAGGGAGTTTCTTTTGTACTTACTATTATTTTTCATACCAATTGTATAAAAGGAATCAGAATTCACTCCAATGTCACATTATCATTTAGCTTGATTGGTACCACAATTTTGTCTTCAGTCAGAAGGTTGTGGGTTTACTTTACATTCCAGACACCAGAACAAAAAAAAATGGTCGGCAGATACCAGTACAGTACTGAGAAAGTGCCACTCTGTCAAAGGTGCTATCTTTCAAATGATTTGTCAAACCAAGCTTATGTCTGTACTTGTAAGAAGATAGAAAAGATTCCATGACTCTAATTTTAAGAACAGCAGCAAGTGAGTTCTGGTGAATGAAAATCTAAAAACCTGTTGAGCTGGAAATCTGAGTCTGAGAAAGGAATTTTGATCTGAAATGTTAACTCTGTTTCTCTTTCCACAGTTGTTGCCTGACCTGCTGAGTTTTTCTAGCATTTTTGTTTTTCTTTGTTACTCCTGGTATTCTGTACATTATGCTCCCCTCAGCAGGCATTTCTAAAACTGATTAACTGATCATTGGCTGTTTGTGGGATCTTGCTGTGTGGGAATTGGCTGCCTTGACTTGCAGTTTACAACAGTGACTACAATGCAAATGTACTTCAATGGCTGTAACATGCTTTGGGATCTTTTGAAAGCGATGTGAGGTGTAATAAAATATTAGCCTTTTTTCTGTGGTTAATTTCCCATTGATTTTTCACCTTTAGAATTGTGTGTTGCTGTATTAGTCAGCAAAACAAAAGAACTGGTCATTGACTTCAGGAAGATGGGTGGTGCACATGTTCCTGTTTATGTCAACAGTGCTGAGATTGAGAGGGTTGAGAGTTTCAAGTTCCTCAGAGTGAACAACACCAATAGCATGTCCTGGTCCAACCACGTTGATGCCAAGGCCAGGAAAGCTCACCAGCGCCTCTACTTCAGGAGGCTAAAGAAATTTGGGATGTCCCCTTTGACCCTTACCAATTTTTACTGATGCACCATAGAAAGCATCCTATCTGGATGCATCATGGTTTGGTCTGACAACTGCTCTGCCCATGACTGCAAGAAACTGCAGAGAGTTGTGGACACAGCTCAGCACGTCATGGAAACCAGCCTACCCTCCATGGACTCTGTCTGCACTTCTCGTTGCCTCGGTAGAGCAGCCAGCATAATCAGAGACCCCGCCCACCCCAGACATTCTCTCTTCTTCCCCCCCTCCCATTGGACAGAAGATACAAAAGCCTGAAAGCATGTACCACCAGGCTCAAGGACAGCTTCTATCCTGCTGTTAAGACTATTGAATGGTTTCCTAGTATGATAAGATAGACTCTTGACCTCAATCTCCCTCGTTGTGACCTTCAACCTTACTGTCTACCTGCACTGCACTTTCTCTGTAACTGTAACACTTTATTCTGCATTCTGGTATTGTTTAACCTTGTCGTAATGAATTGATCTGTATGGATGGTATGCAAGGCAAGTTTTTCACTTTACTTCGGTGCATGTGACAAGAATAAATCAATTTACCAATTTGTTAGTCACAATCCCAGCAACACTATTTGATGTGCAGCATCCAAACTCCCTCTAGTGGTATTAACTTATAATTTTTTCTCAAGATTTTTATCTCCACACCTAAAGAAACTTTGCTTCCTCTGGAGAAGGCTTGTATTTATTACGTGCTTTTCTGTCTTCCAATAGCACATCACCAACAATTATGCTTTTTTGTATTGTGCTTGCTGTTACATGGGAAAGACAGAAGCCAGTTGTGAGCAAACGAGCCCCTACAAACCACAATGTGATAACTGCCAGATAATCTGCTTTTCTCAATAATCCAAATCAAAATGATGCAGATACTGGAAATCTGAAATAATACCTTAATAATACTGTACTGGCAGCATGTGTGGAGAAAGGTACAGAGTTAATGTTTCCAGTTGATTTTAGGTCTCTCTCCGTTTTTCAGTAAATTTTCTGATTTATTTTTCCTGGATTTTGATGGACAGATAAATATTGACCCAGAACACGAGGGAAAAACCACCTATGAAATGATAGCATACTTCAATTTTACAGAAAGATTGCACCTCCAACACTTTCGCAGAACTGTACTGGACAGGCAGTTTTGTGTTCGTGATTGATGACTCAAAGGCAAAAGTGCCATCAGTGAGCCAGACTTCACAGCTGAAAAGCTACAAAGGCACTTATTTTTTGAGCAAAATCTCAAAAACACAAGAACAGAAAGAGAAAATCTCAAAATGCTGTTTTGTCTCATCTAACCCATTCTAATATGTAATGTCCAGCCAATATCTGACTAATCACCTGATAGATACAATACATACAAAATATTTATACAAAAGATGTTAGCAATACTCAGCTAGTCAGGCAGCAACTGTGGAGAGGGAAACAGAGTTAACATTTCAGGTCAGAGTCATTTCATCAGAACTGGAAAATCTTACAGAATGGGAAAAGTGGTAATTCCTTTGTAGAGATGAAATAAGTGAATTCAACTCTGATCTGATTACATTGTAAAAGACTGTCCTGCTGACATAAAGCAGAACATGGACCTGGTCATCTGCAACAATTGTATTATTCTTAGGAACAGGAATTAAATGGTTTTATTGGATGTGACCTTGCAATGCCTGTGTCAGTTGTGTATTCTATCACATCAGTTGTGGTTTTGTTCAGTTTGCCTTTGAAAATAAAGGGTTAAGAAAGTCCCATTGTGCTACACAAATGAATTTAATCTAATACTCGATCATTTGTGTGCATGATTTGCAATTTCCAAAAATTAGTTTTGCATCTTCTGTATGGAGGATGCTGGGCATGTGAAGTGAAATCGAGGAAAACTTAATTTGTGCATTGGAGACCTGAGAACAGCACTGCCCACTCACACAGCAGCTGGCCTTAACTGGAGAGTTGAGGCCTGATAGATCATGTAAAGGAAACCAGCTTTCCTTGCTGTCAAATAGTTTTTGCTTTAAGAGTTTCTCTTGCTGTTGGCTTCCATCTTTTTTCCCTTTGAAGAGGTTAGGAACCATAATTATGCTACTGATCACTCATTCACTAGATCTCCAGCCTGATCAAATTTCAGACCCTCAATACCCCATATGTCTCAGTCTTTGGGACAAAACCCCTCCCTCCGTTTATACTCCGCACATCCTTCCCTCACTCTGTTACTCTCATAACCTTGGTCATTTGTGACTTTCCTGTTTTCCTCCACTAGTTCGGTACTGGTGGGGATAGCGGGGGGAAGAACAGTCTGAGGCAATATCTGTCGTTCACACATAATGCTGTGATAGTATCTCACAGACCCAGCATGTTGCTTTTTTCTTTCTCGTTTGTTCTCATTCATCTCCCTCCATTTACACTTCCTGCAGAAAGATGAGCTATAATTAATAAGCTTTCATCACCCTCTCTCAGCCAGCGTCAACACCACGTGCCTCATCCAGTCCCTCTTGGTGTCTACCTTATCTTAGATATTCCTCCTGTTCTCTCCACCCCTCCCCCTTCTCTGCAACTTAAAACATGCTTGTGCTCCAACTTTTCCTAGTTCTAATGAAAGGTCATCAACCTGCAACATTAACTTTGTCTCTCTCCCCTTAGATGTCACTTGACCTGCTGAATATTTCCAGCATTTTCCATTTTTATCTGTGATAACGTCAATGTACTTTGTTAAAACTCCCAGTTTCAGAAACTTCTCAAAATCAGCCCTCTTCAATGATGTCAGTAGCTTCAAAGATGAATAAAGACGTTCAGAACAGCCCAGAGATAAAAGAATGACAAAGTTAATAACTTGTTGCTTTGCTTTTCTGACATTCATCCTTTCAATGACCACTGTGTTTTGCAGCTCAAAAGATTTCAATGACCCCTGAAATTGAAAAGGGCTCTTATATGTCATTCTGAGGTCTTTCTCTTGCTTCTCAGAGTAAGGGATGATGAAAAAAAAAGAAACCAAGGGTTAAATTGAAATGTCTCCTAGATTCAGGGAAAGAATTCAATTAAAGATGCATAAATTTCACATTAACAGCTTTTAACGTCCTTCTCCTTTTGTGTCCTTAAATTCTGAAGTAGGAAATACAAAATGGAGGAAAAATCCAACTATGAATGGGAACGCTGAGTTTGATTTCAAGGAACGTGTCAGACGGCATTTACAATTTTTCTTTATTTTAGAACAAAAACATGCTTTAGTGGAACAATAGGTTGCCTGTTAAAAAACGAGTTAACTCCTGTAAGATAGGATCCAGTGGAAAATCATCATTCATAATTTCAAGCAACATGTCATGGGGAGATACAGCACAGAAAGAGGACCTTTGACCCACCAAGTCCACGTTGACCATCAAACACCCATTTACAATATTCCGACAATAATCAAACATTTTCTCACCACATCCTCATCAATTTCTCCCAGATTCTACCACTCACATTCATACAGGAGGCAATTTACAGTGGCCAAGTAACCTACCAACCTGCACATTCTTAGAACATGGGAGATAACTTGATCACTGGGAGGACACCCACTCTGTCACAGGGAGAATGTGTAAACTCCACACAGACAGCAAGCAAGGTTAAGATTGAACCTGGATCTCTGGCACACTGAGGCAGCAGCTCTACAAGCTACACCACTGTGCCGCCCCGTGCCGCCCCGTGCCAAAAGGCCAAGGTAGGAATTCAACAACGAATGTTGACTGCTTAGATAAAAATGTTCAGGGAAAATAAACAGATGTATTAGGTAATATGAAGGGTTCCAAGATAACCAAGTCATAGAATGAATGGATTGTGCCTTCAGACCATCCTCAACATGCCTTCAGCCACTTAACAAATAGTCTACAGACAACTTGATCTGTAAGAGAAATCCTAACAAATAAAAATATTATGAATATTGGTCATGTTTTTCAGACAGATTTCCAATTTGTGGGTTTCAGCTTTTGCTCTTGTTTATGATATTTGAATCATTTTGTTTTAAATATTAAAGTTTAAATAATAATTCAATGATTGATGTGTGTGGATAGAGACCTACAGACATACATGTTACACTAAACAGCCCTGATTCATAAAAGGACTGCATTCATGCTGGATTCCATTCACATGACATTGGATTCCATGTGCCAGTTATAGCCGTGAGGATGGGTGATGGTGGAAACAAACTATTTATGACAGTTCTTCAGAAGCAAACCACCTCACTGCCTAGTGATTGGCCCCAGACAAACACGTTTACTTCAGACTTTGCAGCTTCCAATGGATTCAGAACCAAATGAGGGGCAGTCCTGGTAAATCCAACTCCTTCAAAGCCAACTGTAACAGTTTAATCATTTCATAGAAGAACCACCAAAAATTACTTCATCATTTACCCAATTGTCATGAATCTGATATGAGAAAGGCTAGGAGCTGGGTATTCCTACAAGTCATTCATGACTACACTTCCATAAACATTGATTGACCTTGAGATGTCCTGAGAATGAGAAATATGTCCAAAAAGGAAAGTTCTTTATTTTGGCTCTGTTACCAACATATTTATGGATTTCAAATGCATAAGCACTTCATTAATTGTACAATGTTTGAGGATAGGCTAAGTTATTGGGCTGTGATCCAGGGATAGTTTAAATCCCATCATTGCACTTGAGCATTTCAATCCAGTTAAATGTTCTGGAATACAAAAAAAGACAGCATTGTTATGAAAATCCAACTGGTTTACTAATGTCCTTTTGGGAAGGAAGTCAGCCATCCAGAATCAGGATGGCCGTTGTAACCCCAAACCCATAGCAATGTGCTTGATAGCTCTCTGAAACAACCTGGCAAGCCACTCAATTCAGAGGCAGTAGGGAATGGGCACTGACATACAAATTTCATGGATGAATCCATTGAAAAGTTGCCAGTTATTCTCTCTTTTATAAGAAAATCATATTGTCAATTATTTTAAAGGAGACATCAGTTCTTCTGTTTTGATTTCAATCTTTATTAAAACAGTGAAGGAACATAAGCCAATTTGTAAGTAATTTACTCATTTTTATCTAACGCCTCCATGATCTCATGACGTGTGTTAGTGTTTTGCAACCAACTGAATACTTTTGATGTGTAGTTATTGTTGTAACAAAGCAACACAGTAATGAATATGTACAGAATAGGCTCCCGGAAACAGCAAGATAACCAGGCAATTTGATCTCAACATTGAATAAACACCAGCTGGAACTCTGAGGAGAGTTGTCCTACTCTTCAATTGTATCTTTAGATATTTTACAGTTATCCCGGTTGAAGATCCTTCATCAAACCACAAATGTTAACCTTGCTTCTCTTTCCACAGATGCTGCCTGACCTGCTTTTATTACTACTTCCTTTGTCCTCACTGGAGGATCAGTCAGTAATGGAACTTGTGACTGACTCCAACATGAGGTTGCTGCTACAGAAGATAACGCAATGGGGTAGAAATTTGTCCTCAGTTGCAACACCTTCCAAAATTCTATCCCACCTCCTTCAAAGGAATCACATTTTGGAAAGGAGTGTAATGTCCAGCTGCTGGCATATTGAACTTTCAACAGAAGCAATCCAGGATGAATTTCTACCAGAGTGCATTTTGGTCAGAAGGTTCACCTTGTTAAGACTCATGCAACTGTGAAAACAATTTCCTGGTGAACATTAGTTATATATAAATACAATTTCAAACAAAAAAAAATTGAGTTCTGATGAAAGGTCATTAACTTATTTTTTCTCTTTACATATGGAGTCACAGTCAGAGTTATACAGCAAGGAAACAGGCCCTTCAGCCCAACTTGTCCATGCCAATCAAGGTGCCTACCTAAGCTAGTCTCATTTGCCTGTATTTGGCCCATATCCTTCTAAACTTATCCATGTACCTGTCCAGATGTTTTTTTTTGAAACAAATGTTATAATTGTACCTGCCTCTACCCCACTTTCTTTGGCAGCTCGTTCCATACACCCACCACCGTGTCAAAAGCTTGCCCCTCAGATGCCCTTAAAATCATTCCCCTCTCAGCTTAAATCTATGCCCTCTAGTTTTAGACTCCAAGTCTGGGGTAAAAAAAAGTGACGATCTACCCCATCTACTCCCCTCATGACTTTTATAAACTTCCACAAGGTCATCCCTCAGCCTCCGTGGCTCCAGGGGAAACAGTCCCAGCCTATCCAGTCTTTCCCTTTAACTCAAGCCCTCCAGTCTCAGAAACATTCTTGTGAATCTTTTCTGCATCCTCTTTAGCTTAATTGCATCCTTCCTGTCATGTGGCGACCAGATACTGTTTTCAGCATTTAATACTAAAATATTGAAATTGTTTAAAATGGGAGCAGCCACTGATCATTGAATATATTCAAAACTCAGAACAATTCATGCAAGGCATGAGGCTTTCTTTAAATCTTATCAATGCTTTCAAGTGCATGTCGTTATATACACATGTATATTGAAAATAAATTGTATTGCTTTTGAGCTTCACATATTATATTCTCAGAACATTTATAAGAATGAAAGAGGCTAAAGCCAATACAAATCAGATTCTCCACTCAGTTTATCATACAACATGCTAATCTTACCTGCCCTGCATATTTTAAAGCTCAGAGTTATCATAATTAATCAATGCAATAAAGCAAGTGGTACCGAGCCTGGATAGCAAGTGACATGTGACAGAAATTGAGAGCAGCCATCGAATTATTGAAATTCACAGAACACAAAGAAGACATTGTATCTAGGCCAGTGGTAAAAGGCCACCCATTCTAATTCCACTTCCTAATTCATGGCCCCGAGTAACACAGGTTATGGCACCTCAGAGGGAATGAGGATTTCTACGTCCACCACCTTACCTTGCAAGCAGTGAGTGCCTCCACAACTTTCTGGGGATTCCAGAGATTCCTCACCCTCTGCGATAAGACATTCCTACCCACCTTAGTTTTTAATGATCACCCTTTATCTTGTAACATGCTCCTCCTCATTCAAGACCGTCTCACTCAATATCTACCCTGGCATATCCCCTCATTATCTTATACAAGATAACCCCTCATTCTTCTAAACTCCAATCAATGCGTTTCTATGGCTATACTTTTAGTTTCTGGAATTGCTTCTCTGAACCTTTCAACCTGTTTTACACTCTCTTCAACTTTAAGGTGCTTCTTAAAATCTGCTTTAATGACAAAACTTCTGGTCACCTGTCCTGATATCTCACTGTATGACAGTGTTCAGCTGTAACTGATGTTCTAATAAAGCCACTTAGGATATTTAAAGGTGTCACACAAATTTGAACTACTGTTATTATTGTCCTGTGTTGTGAATAAAAATCTTTTTCCTTGCACTGTCACAACACTGGACAATAAAATAATTCCAGTCTGGCAGTAAAGATGGCAAAGAGTTAAAAAAAACATATAGGAAACATTAAAAAATATATAAACAAAACGATTTCCTTTGCCTTGAGTATCTATAAACAATAAGCCTTAGCATCTTTCATTAGTGTACAGTCTAATACAATTTTTAAGGTAGGTTGTTCAGGACTGCAATGAAACATTTTGAGCTTGAGTTCTGCTCATTGATTTTCTTCCTCTTTTGGCAAATGTTCAGATTTTCCATCTTCTTGCATAGGAAAAGCACTTACTCGGGGATGATAGCAACAGTCCTGGTCTATTATTCTACCAGCAAGGATCAAACTTTCTTTCAAGCTTTGCCTGCTGTTTCTTTGCTCTTGAATGGGAAAGTTGACCCGATGGTCATTAAGACCAGTTTGCTCTTCTTGCACAGGGAAAGGCACAGCTTCTTTAGACTGTTCTTGTACAGGCAATCCCACGTCCACCTCAAAACCACACATACTGACTGGTTTCTCCTCTTTGATGGGGAATCCGTCACTTCCTCTAAAATTTTTTCTCTCGTCTTCATCTTCTGTGGCAAATTTTGCTCTGCCATTTACACCCCCCTTGTTGCCCTCATCTGTGCTGTTATTCACTTTGACAATTACGTTGAAAATGACTGAACCACCGGCATTCGATACTGACTGGCCACTTGTGTTATACATCATGTTACTGCCACGTGAAAACCCTGGAGTTAAGGAAGAAAAGGTTTCATGTAGACTCAGCTTTTAGTTTTATATATACCAAGAACTTATGTTTATCCATTGCCACTTTTTTTTAAGATCAAGTCATATAATGAGATACTGAAGAAGGATGTTTAATGGTATTTTTACATTTTAATAATTTTTGAATATCAGGGAAGGTTTTGCCATCCACCAAAAGTTTTGCTCAGCAATTTCATTGGTAGAACTTCTCTGGCTTGTAAGATAACACGATTTATTTTCATTTGATCATGGAATGTGGATGTTTATCATTAGACATGCAGAGTGTTCTTTACCTCTATCCAATGTGGGTTTTAGAGCTGATGCTGTCTCTAGGATCAGTGAATTGGGGTAGGCAATAGATTTCTGCAGAAATGGAATGATTCTGAAGCAGCACTTCTGGGCATAAGGTGACAAAATGGAGACACTATTCAGTAATTTAATTAGGTTATGCTGAGGATAAACAGCAGTAATCACAGGGAATAGGTGCCAGGTAAAGGCACAGGCTTATTGTCTTCACACACTGCCTTTAGGTATACTGTCCAAGATACAATTATCCATGTTTTATTTGAGAATATTGCTTTAGAATAAAACCCAATTCCCTGATACATCTGATGAAATCCAACCACAAGTGTTGGGTTCAGGTTGGATCAGGTGTATATTCTGATAAAACATTTGAGTTTGATTGGGTGTGCCTTGCTAGTCTAGGTCAATACTTTATATGGGCTGATTTGTTTGGTATTACTGCACAAGTCACATTTTTCATATTTGTTGTAACATAGGTGGAGGCCTTTTGACCCATTGAGTCTATGCCAGCTCTCAGTGGAATCATATCAGACCCATTCCCCTACTTATTTCCCTCTAATTGATTAGAGTGATGGCCTAGAGAAGAGGAGATAAAAAATTGACCTCAGTAGCTTGTGTTGAAGGTTCATGGATAGCAACATCAATGTAATCCACTTCAAATACCAAACACTGTTGACTTCAATGGAGCTAATTTTCATTTACAGAGCCACTACAATTATACGGGTGATTAGCTATAGGATAGAACTAGATGCCATAAATATAAGATGGTCACTAATACATCCAAAAGGGAATTCAAGAGAAACTTCTTTATCCAGAGACTGGTTAGAAAGTGGAACACGATATGAAAGGGAATGGCTGAGCTGAATAACCTAAAGGAAACTATCAAGGGCATGAGAGAGGAAGAAGCAAAAGGATATGTTGATGTGATTGGATGAAAAGAGGTTGGAAGAGGTAGTGTGGACAACAAACACCTGCATGGACTGCTGGGCTGAATGACCTGTTTCTCTGCTGCAAAATACTTAGTAAAACTACAATTCTTGCACAATTTTACAGGATATGCAGTGTGATAAAGAAAAAAAACAAGCTCTCCACTGTCTTTTCTCAGTGTTTAATGCCTTCCCTTTCTTGTTCAGAGATTTTTAGAAAAGATAATTGCTAACTGGACTCTCATTGTGAGAGAAATATTGCTTGGTAACTGTTGACAGTAAATGTTGCTGGGAATTTTTAGTAATCCAGTGTTACTCTAGGAATAGAGCATCAACAACAAATCTTAGGTCAAAACAAATTAAGGTGGAGTTGAAGGACTACAAACAGAATATCGAACAAGAATTCCTCGCGTAAAACACTCCATGGCCAGGACCACATTTACTCATTTTGATTCTAGAAAGCTGAATCTGCAGGCCTAAAATGGCCATGTCCCATTTGGTGAGGCCTTTAAGGCAGCAAAACCCCACACAATGGAATTCGGTCACATGGGTGGCCCAGAATAAGCCCTGCTCATGAAATGGCCCAAAATAACCATGCTTTGAAAGGCAGCCAAAACTCAGGAAAATTAAAAAAAAATTCTATTTATTACAACTAAAAATAAAACAAAATAATTTAAACAACTAAAAACATTAAAGCAGATACAAATAATTAATAAATTTAACTTATTCTTGTCTTTCTTCCCAGTGGCCATGAATTGACTCAGATCCAGTGCAAGGGTTAACCTGCTGTAGGTTTAATTGATAGATTCCCTGATGAGGTTCTGCTCAGCAGCTGGACTCCCTGCAGAGTCCAGAGGTGGAGCACAGCAGGGGAACAGCCAGCAGGTCTCAGTCAGCTTTGTAATTTTGATACAAGTGCTGGGAACTTGACAAGTTTGTGCTCCAGCTCTGGACTCTGAAGCCCAAATCTGGAAATCGTAGATCGAACTTGACCAGCGCCTGTGTGAGAGTCCCAAGCTCACTAGTACATGCGGCTAGGAATGCTGGCTGTTCACTAGAGGACTGCAGGCATTTCCCAGCAATTTTCACAGCACAGAGTAAAGGGCACAGAACGTGTTCACCTCTGAATGGTCAACTCTCCTCCCTCACCCCCCCGAGAGAGAACAAAAAAAGAGGTTGGATGTTTAGGACTGCAATGAGGACAAATTTCTTCAGATATGAATCTTCAGAATTCTCTACTTCAGCCGTCATTGACTTATGCATATTCAAGGTTGAAATCAGTAGACTTCCATTGACTAAAGTAAAGAATAAGAGTATGAATGTAAGAATTAGGAGCAGGATTAGACTCAGGCTCTCTGAGCCTGCTCACCATTAAGATCATGCCTATCTTCTACCTCAGCTCCATTTCCCTATCCTGTTCCCATATCCCTTGATTCCTGTAATATTCACCAATCTATTGATCTGTGTTGAATGAACTGCAGTGACTAAACCTCCACAGCCTTCCTGGGTAGGGAATTCCAAATAGTGACCAGCCTCTGAGTCAAGAAATTTCTCTTCATCTTGGTTCTAAATGGCTTGCCCCTTAGTCTGAGACTGCAGCTCCTGATTCTATACTCCTCATTCGGGGGAAACATCCTCCCCACATTCACTTTGATGAGCCCTGCAGGAATTTTGAGTTTCAGGTGAAATATGAACAGGAAAGTTAATGTGAAATAGGTAAGTAATGATACTTCAAGGCAGAGCAGATAGGAGGGACTTTCTTGCTTAACCTTGCTCTTATTTGTTATGCTCTTATATTATAAGTGTTCTTTCAAAACAAAGCTTATAAAATAAACAGATTAACTTACCAGATGGCACTGAATTTCCTGACTTAAGTCCATTTTCATCACCCGGATTTGTGTGGTCAGAACCATGGCTGCTGGAATCATTGATATTCTCAGCCTCCTGAGCAGAGCTGGAAGAGTTATTTTGACAACACACATGACAATCATGT
This sequence comes from Pristis pectinata, assembly GCF_009764475.1. NCBI lineage: Eukaryota > Metazoa > Chordata > Chondrichthyes > Rhinopristiformes > Pristidae > Pristis > Pristis pectinata. The sequence continues at coordinate 99,156,404 of NC_067409.1, read as the reverse complement.
TTTGGAGCACAATGCATGCCTGACTGAGTCGAGGACAATACAGTTGTACTGCCTGAGGCTAGAGTTTGTTTTTGGCAGTTTCTTAAGGTGTAGACACTGTTTCTGCCTTGTGTGGATGGATCACTGTGAATTGTCTCTTGCATTTCATATCCCACAGATGTCAGAGGATTTAGTGAAATTCCACTATTTGCATCTGCCAAAACAATTGTGCTGGAACCTCCCCTTTTACTCTTGATGTAGTACGCAGCGTCTGGATTTTCCTTTGGGATATTTGGGGAATGCTTGGCAGTCCACAGGGTCTCAACTCTGCTGTAAGGATTCCATAGAGGACTACAATCTGGACTTTCTGCAAACGTACAGAATATGGAACCATTGCTTTGATCTCTTGCCTCCACCAGATTACTGTGCTGCAGAAATAACTCGCTCTCTGGATCCCGGTTGTGGTTATCAGTTTTAGTCACTGGACCAACAGGAGGATTTCCCTGGAAAAAAACAGAAACTCTTCAGATGGCATGGCAGGAAAAGTACAAGCAAGCCAAAGTGAAGCTTTAAAGTGGAGACAAGGGACTACAGATGCTGGAATCTGGAGCAACACAAAAAGGGGGATGAACTCAGTGGGTCAGACCGCATCTATGAAGGGAAATGGATAGTCGATGTTTCAGGTTGAGACCCTTCATCTGGACTCCATTGTAATCCTTTAAAGTTTTAAGCAGCAGAATAGATTAGGGCAAAACAATTGTGGTATATTTGAATTTTCAATCCCTCCCATTTACAAATTGTTCTGATTTTTTTCTCCACTAAAGTTGATAACCTCACATTTTTCCACATTATATTCCATGTGCCAGACATGTTACATGCCTGTATCCCTTAAGCTTCTCTGCATCCTCCTCTGACAGCCCATATGGCAACACAAGACACTACTAACCTGAAGCAGAGCACATGATATTGGGGGTAACATGCTGGTGTGGATTGTGAATTGATTTACAGACAGGAAACAGACAATAGCAATAAAATGCAAATTTTCAGGTTGGGCGACTGAGACCGATGGTTTTTTTTAACAAAGAATGGGGCCCTGACTATTGACAATCCATGTCAATGCAGTGAAATAGATGCAAATTGCCTGGGTGACCTTGGAGAGGGAATATGTGGTATTCATGGGCACCCTGGCAAAATTCCAGGATCGGTGTCCCCCCCCCAGGAATCGCGTGTGTTGCGGACAGTGTTACTGGTATTTTGATTTGAAGTAGTGCGTTTTGCTGTAGTCCAGTTTGCATCTGATTTAGTTATGCATATGTATAGTTCTTTCTGTTGTAGTGATTATTGTGATAGTTGATGTAGTTATGCATGTGTCTTTTAGTTGAATAAACTTCTGTATTGTTTCTAATAAAAAAAATCCAAATTTATTGACGGTACAAAGTTAGTTGGCCACATTGGCTGGGAGAGGAGAAAGCAGAGAAGCTTCAGTAAAGCATATTACGCGACTGGCTGATGAAACAAAATGTGGAAATGTGTGTAATTTTCAACTGTTGAAAAAAAAATTGAAAGAGGGACCTGAGTGTCTGAGTACATGAATCTCTGAAATGTAATATACAGGTACAACAGGCAGTTTGGAAGGCAATGCCATTTTGCCTTTATTGCAAGAGGATTTGAGTATAGATTTATGGCTAAAAAAAATCCAAGGCCCTGGTGACCTCACATCTGGAACACCATCTGTTCTCCCTACCCAAGCAAGGATAAATTTGCAACAGAGGGAGTGCAGTGAAAATCCACAAGGATGATTCCTGGGATAACAGCACATGGCAGTGAGGGTAGCGCGTAGAATACAGAGGGAGAAGTGGTTTGGTAGGGCAGACAGAAATAATGGACCTACAGGGGCAGTTTGGTTTGCGAATTTTGGGCAAGAGGTAGAAGTGGGCAGTGCGGGGTTGAGGAATTCCGGTAGGACAAAGCAGACAATGGGATGGCAGGTTTATTGCAAATAGGAGACATTAAGAGGACTGGGCCTATACACTTTTCAATTTAAACTAATAGGAACTTATGCCATTAGTACAAAGTTCTTGCAGGGCTTAGAGGAGGGATGTGAGATGATTTTCCTCTGGCTGGGTTATCTGGAAATAGGAGTCATAGTCTCAAAATAGGAGTGAGTCATTCAAGACAGATGAGGAAAATTTTCTTCACCCAAGATGTAATGAATCTTTGGACTGTGTGCCCAGGAGGGCTGTCACCGAGTATATTCAAAACATAGACCTATGCATTCTTAGAAATTAAGGAAATCTGGGTCCATGGGGTTAGTGCAGAAAAGTGGCTCAGAGGTGAAAGATCAACCATAATCTTATTGAATGATGGAACAGGAACATGGAGCTGACTAACCTACTCCTATACATTATGTTCTGAAGTAACAAAGTAGTTCAACGATACAAGGGGTGCATCATAAATACTGGCTTGCCAAATATCCCCATGTCTGTGAATAAAAATTGGCAGAGTTGTAGATGTGAGGTTGTCAAAAGATATAGATCAGTTGAAAATTTGGATAGAGAAATGGCAGATGGAGTTTATTCCAGACAAGTGTGAGGCGATTTATTTTTGGAGATCAAATGCAAGTGGAAAGTATACATTAAATGGCAGGACCATTAGGAGCATTGAGGTGCAGAGGGATCTGGGGGTGCAGGTCCATAGCTCTCTGTAAATGGCAATACAGGTAAATAGGGTTGTAAAGAATGCTTGCCCAAATATAAAAGTTGGCAAGTCATGTTGCAACTGTATAAAACTTTGGTTCAGCCACATCTGAAGTATTGTGTGCAGTTCTGGTCACCACATTACAGGAAGGATGTGGAGGCTTTGGAGAGAATGAAGAAGACATTCACCAGGATGTTGCCTGCATTAGAGTATAAGCTAGAAGGAGAAGACAAACTTGGAATGTGTTCTCCAGAGGCTGAGGAGAGACCTGACAAAAATACATAAAATTGTGAGAAGCATCGACAGGGTAGATAGTCATTCTTCCCCCACCCCCCAGAATTGAAATGTAAAATACTAGAAGGCATAGTTTTAAGGTGAGAGGGGGAAAGTTTAAAGGAGATTTACAAGGCATTTTTTTTATATATAGAAACACAGAATGGTGGGTTACTGGAATCCATTGCAGGTGGAAACAACAGTTAAGGGGCATTTAGACAGGCACATGAACAGTCTGGGAATAGAGGGAAATAGACCTCATGAAAGCAGATGGGATTTGTTTAATTTGCCATTACAGTCAGCACAGACAATGTGGTCCAAAAGGCCTGGCTTGTGTTGTACAGTTCTTGTTCTATGAATATAAAACTCTAAGACCCTTGCCACCATCTCCCTGACTCTTCTGTCCCTTTACAGTTGCTTGCTGTTGTTCCTAGCACTGCAGCAACATTCCAGCCTGATTACTGCTAGGGTTTTCACTTTCAAACCATCAGTCACCCATCTGACAAACTTACCTCATTTCTCCTTCTCCCATTAATACTACACCAGGCATGAGTAAATCTTTGTTGAATAGCATCTGTATTAAGGTAGAAAAAGTGGCAGTAATCCATGACACAACAATAAGAACAGTACTGCTTAAATTAACAGCAATTCTACTTAACTGCTGCACCAATAACATTTATAGTGTGAGACACACAGAGAATAAAATGGTCATCCTTAATTTACAAAGGTAATGGTTATTCGGTCAGAAGCACCAATGACAATCTTGGATGGAATAAGCCCAATAAACAAGAATAATTGATGCAACAAACGAGGTTGATTCCTGGGAATGGCAAGTTTATTGTATGAGGAGAAATTAAAAGGACTGTGCCTACATTTTTTTCAATTTAGAATAATAGATTATGCCATTGAAATGTACAAAGTTCTTACAGGGCTGGATAGGGGAGATGTGGGATGATGTTTCCTCTAGTTGGTAGTTGAGTAAATCCAATGAACTACTACTACCAGTCCAATAACCAATTAACAAAGTTTTAGTGCAATACTGAAGCAATAAACTATGAATTGTGGTACATTTAATTCATTAAAATACCACTGACGGCACAAAGAAAAACAATTGACTATAAACCTATCACTGGTAGGAAATTTTGCTGTTGAGACATGTGCTGTCAGCAGGGGTCAGCAGAGATCAGCTCTTCAAACTGATATCATGTTGGGTTCTTCATTCTCCTGCTTCATGAAATACTTCATTCATTGCTTGTAAAGTGCATTGGGACAGGTATGAAGGGGACTATACAATTGCAAGAAAGTAAGTTGGGCAGAGAGAGCATTCCTGAGGAATGTCCTGATCAATATCTCTTGTTCTATAGCGAGGGGCAGACATGTAATTTTTCTAAAACAATATACATACTACTTTTTGTGAAACAAAGATAGAAATGATCTCAAAATACCTGTTAGAGCTGCCAGCGTCTTTCTGTGGAATATTATGGCACAGATAAACACTAGCAGTATTGTACATCCACATGCAAAGCCCACAACAATAGTCAACACTGTGTCATCTACAATGCAAGGAGAGTGAGATTATAATTGGATTTTGTCCCCACCAAACTCATCTTCCCCTCCCTACCCTTTATAACACTGTGTCGGCATCATTCTCCATCCAGCAGCATGGTTCACTTTTCAATAATTCCCTCTCTTCAATCATTCCTCTTTCTGTGGTATTTTCGTGTATAACTGGAGTGATGCAACACTTGTCCTTTTACCTCCTTTATCACCATCTAAACATTGCTTTGTGGCAACACAGCAATTTACCTGTACTTTAATTTAGCATATTCTATTAGCTTCTCATGACACAGTCTTCATTGAACAGGGAAGCAGAGAGCAGGGAATCTCCTGGTCTTTGGGTCACTGGGTGACTTTTGCTGGCAGTCATCCAGGCTATGGTGAGATTTAACTTTGAACACGGACTGCTAAGCAGTTGGAGGCCTCTAGTTCAGTGAGCCACCTGGAAAGAATAGGTTTCTCTGGCTCAGTCTAGACTTGAGGTAGTGGGGGGGGGGGGGGGGGGTAGGGGAGCTGACTTTAATTTTTATAGTTTACTCTATGGTTCCTATTGTACTTATTTACTGGTTAGAGGCAGGAACTACACATGAATACCATAGAGCCTTGCCCACTGTGTGTATTCTGCCCAGGAATTCGTACTTATTGATTTCAGTGTGTAATGTAATTGGGCCAGAATTCCTGCTGGGGGCACAGAATCTGAAAAGAAAAATCCGACAATTACTTGAGTCAAAAAAGATACAATAAATAGAAATTATAGTTCCTTTAAAATTGGCAGACTGTCCAGGTTGATTAAACTGTGAGCCTTATGGAGGAAGTTGAAATGAACTCCAGGAGATATACAATTATTCTGCATGTTTCCTCCCAGGCAAAGTATTTAGTGTTGCTAAACTGTTTTTAATTAAAATGAAAGTGTGCTGCCTGAGGATTTCAGGATTACTACTGTGCTACTTGTAATGTATAATGGTGTTGGGATGGGAGGTAGGCAAGCAGATGATAGTTAGAGATATAGGTGGACAGATACAAAAAAGGTAAGTCCATTAACTCCTGATAAGGCTATTTGCAATGCTGGAACCCTTAGAGGAAACATTTTAGTGACAAATGGAGTGTTTGAAGGGTTGTATCTTGAAAATGTGCATTAGGCCATAATTATTGTGATGCCATGAACCTGTAATATCATTAGATTTTAATAATTTCCAGCCAGAGCTCTGGTTCCTTAAAGAGAGGTCAGCCACAAAAATCAAAATGAGTGGAAATTAAGTGGTTTGGCTGCCTCATAATGCATTTTCAAACACCTTTCAAAATAACCTGTTGGCACTTATGTTCTCTGGTCTGAACTTTACAGCATACTTAATGTAATTGCTAAGGCTGTCGATTGATGAATGAACTAGCAAATGTCAGACTTGGAGCGACATGCTGGCCAACATAACTGGGTCATCATGGGGAGATGTAGCAGAAACACTTTGGACCTCAGTCCTTGCTTTGCCATATTAAGCAGTGGAGTGCTGTGCACTTGTGTGGGGCTGATTGTTTCACACACAACTTGTGGGCACCAAGCTGAATGCAACACATCTGGAATTCCCTACTTGACCTTAACTCTTACTTCCCGTCCCTTTTAACTTCACTACAGGAGTTAGTGAACTCCAAGTTGCTTGAGAATATCCATGGCACGCTTGCAGATAGGCTGGGATTGAAGGTATGTTGCATGAAGAGTAGTGGAGAAAGCAGCAAAGTTAAAATTTCAGATCAATCATGATATCTCTTTTGAGACTTCAGTCAAGTCACTGTGCCATTTGAACTTTTGCAAGTCATTTAATCATTGAAAGATCTTCCACGGATCTCATAAAAAGCAGAATCTGCCATATTCAGCTGCTTCTCAACTGCTCCTTCCCAGAATTAACAAAGGACCTCAGAATTGGAAACGTTAACACTGTTTCTCTTTCCACAGACACTGCCTGACCTGCTGAGTGTTTCCAGCATTTTGCGTTTTTATTTCAGATTTCCAGCATCTACAGATTTTTTTAAATTTTAATTTTCAAGATGTTGTATAACATCTCAAATGGTTACTAGAATCATAGTGGTTAAAAGATGATGTAAAAGATAGTATTATGTATCTATCAACTTGTGATTGCCAAAAAAAAAATTAACGACTCTGGTTTTGGAACATTAAAACATCGTTGCATGGTTCACCCTGCCAAATCATCTCTGCACATTAAGGTCAGGGATATAGATTACTCGCTATGTGCAATAGTGCAGGTTCCTGGCAATGCTTGCAGACAAGGGAAGCAGCGTGGGTGCTGAGACTTCTCCCTTGAATGTTGTGCAACTGCTGGCACATACCCAGGATTCAAGATGCTTACATGATTGGAGCATTGCATATCATGAAAGGAAATCCTTCTCCTATAGCCCTGTGTGAAACTGGTGCTTATCCTATGCTCATTGCCATTTTGGTACACGTATTCAAGCACTTACGAAATACTAGCTTCATATGTCATATGGTGTATTATTCTTATTGTTACAAAACAGTATACCATCCAACTTGCCAGGATTAGTAGCCCAAGATATCTGCTGTAATATATTCAGGATGAATCCAGAAGTAATTGTAACATGTTCAACCTCAATAGTTGTTGTGAAGAAAAACTCCATTTTTTATTCAATCTTTTTATTAATCACTGCATGTCTTTCATACTTTACAATATGTGTCAGAGAGTTCATCTGTGAGGTGTAAAATGTATACTATTAATATACTTATCCGTTGGAACATAAAAACATGATTTTCATTATTATTTGTGTACAAGCAATTTCCATTTGATTAACACTAAATAATAGCAGTCATTTCTGAGCACTTTCATACTTTGGACTTCAGCTGGTATTTTATCAGATTTTATAACTTATCTCTATCTGACATGCAATACAGTAAAAGTGTCAGCTGCAAAGATATGGTATCCTTGCAAATTTATTTACTTGTAAATTTATTTTAATTTATTTCACTAATAACAGTTGTTCAACTATTATCTCAAAGGCCAAATATTGTGGATGCTGGAAATCTGAAATAAAAACACAAAATGCCAGAAATGCATAACAGGTCAGACTGCAACTGCAAAGACAGAAACAGTGTAAACAAAGTATGAATCAACTGTACGATGTAGCAATGCTTTGACCTCTACGTTTGAAATCTGATTCTGTTTTCTTCAGTGAAATAGAATTTCAGAATTGAATTCAGTGCATATTTGTTGCTACAAAACACATTTAGTGCATATAACAGAGAACAATCAATGGTCAGGTGCTAAGGCACAGAGGGACCTCAGTGCATGGCTAGATAAGGTATGAAGAAGGCATACAGCATATTTGCTTTCTTTAGCTGGAGAATACAATATAAGAGCAGGGAGGCTGTGGTAAAACGTTATAAAACATTGGAGTACTTGTGTGCAGTTCTGGTTGCCACACTTATAGAAAGGATGTGATTGCACAGGTGAGGGTGCAGTCACCAGAATGTTGCCTGTGAAGGACTGTCTCATTTATGACGAGAGAAACTAGAAAGCCCTGTTTTCCTTGCAGCAGAGAAGGTTGATGGGGGAAGCTGACTGAAATGTATGAAATTATGATGGGCATAGATAGGGTAGATAATGAGAAACTTCCCCTTAGTAAAGCTGAATATAATCAGATAACAAAGGTATAAGGCAGATGGCAGGAGATTTAGAGAGGATATGAGGAAGATTTTTTCATGCAGAAGGTAGGTGGAATTTGGGAGACATTGCCTGAGAGGGTGGTGGAAGGCAGACACTCTCACAAGAAGAGAACTATTTAGAAGTATTTAGATGACCATTTGAAATGCCACGGCATAGAAAGCTGCAGGCTGATGCTAGAAAATGGGATTAGAATAGTTAAGTACGGTGGCCAGCACAGGCACATTGGGCCAAAGGGCCTGTTCCTGTGCTGTTTGGCTCTAACTTTAGGGCTTTAAACATTTAGGACTCAAGACACTTATTGCAAAGCAGAATTCCAAATGATAGATTTATCATCACCCCACATAAATGTTATATTCTCTACCTGAACTGAGTGATGTTGATGCACCAACTGCGATGCATACAGCATCAGCTGTAGCGTTGCCTGGTACTTTCTCCATTAGTCCAAGGACTGTGCAACTATGGAAAATGAAGTAAAATAAAAATATTTTTTTGTGAAACCATGTACCATTTTTATCCAAAACAATATTTTTGTTATACAAATATAGGTTAAAAAGTGACAAAATCAATTGCATATTCCAGTGCTGGGGATTAAAGGAGGAATATTTCAATATAGTTGGGAAACTGGAACAGGATGTGGAATTGGTAATGTTACAGAGAGGAAAAAGGGTACTCTCTGATGTTGCACAGATGTGTGGTTCAAAACTTATCTGGAGTCAAATACAACACAAAGTTGTGAATAGATTGGTTCAGCATCAGCCACTCACTAGGTTTAATGCAACATCAACCACAATTCCTTTAGATGTGAATACAGGAAAACAGCTTGCATTTATGTAGCACCTTTTATGACCTCAGGACATCTCAAAATCCTTCACAACCAATGGAGTACTTCTTTTGTTTTGCAGGGAATTTTCACAGGCAAGCGGCATTGGCTGGGCAAGTAAAGAGTGCGCCAAATACAAACATAACAATTTATTCATTAAATCATTGTCATCAGAAAACATGTTGCACCCTGATCTCCTTTTAATATTCCAGGTTATTGTTCCTTGTCTCAAACAGGGCTCTAATAGTTCATAGACCCAAGTTATCGATTGAAGCGGTGAGAAATTAATTTCTTTAAATATGTTAATAAACTTTTAAGGGTTTCAGTTACTGCTGAACCAAGTTTCAGCTTTCCTGTGTGGCCGATGCCTCAGCTCATCCACAGCTAAAACCCTCACACTGTGTTATTCTCAGATTTGAACGTTCCCTTACATGCCTGACCAGCCTCTAATTTTCCACCTACCAGAAAGTTTTGGTCATCCAAAACTCTGCTTCCTGTGAACTAACTCACACAAAGTTCCACCCCACCATCACTATCCAATCAAAAAACTCCTGAACTTTAAAGTTCTCACCCTTGTTTACAAATTCCTTCCTGGCCCTAGTCCACTCTCTGCCTTTGTAATCTCCTCCAGCCCTACTCTGACTGGGTAATACACTGCTGCTCTTGAATCTTTGCTGGATTTAAATTCAGGAAATCCTCACCAGGAGATTTAGTGGGAGTACCTTTCCCAGAAGGTTCAGGAAAGCAACCCATCACCACCTTCTCAAGGGCAAACAGGGATGCACATAGAGCGCTAGCCTTGCAAGTGACACCAACATCCTGAAAAACAAGTAAAAATTACCTATGAGATATCTTCATTCTTCCAATCTTGCCCCTTGTACATCCTGACTTTAACCATTCTAGCATCAGCAGCTGTAGTTTTAAGCTTCTGGAATTGCCTTCCTGAATCTCTGCCTCTGAACCTCTCTTTTCTCCCCTAAGAGTACCTATTAGCTGTGGCTTAATGGGTAGCACTTCTATTCCTGAATCAAAAGGTTATGGGTTCAAGTTCCACTCCATTTTGAGCACTAAAGTCTTCAATGCTGTAATTAGTGTAATATTGCTTCTGAACAGTAATTGACGCTTAAAGGCTTTCACTCTTTAAGGATAGTGTCTTGTGACTAACTGCTTTCTGGGCTGCAACAATGTTTATTGAAAGCTCCAGAGAAAGTCTGTGGTGAGACTGAGTAATGTACAGACACTCTGAGCTCCTTGCGTCTCACATGCATTAATACGTACACTCTACGATGGATCATTAAATATGTGTGTTTAATGGTTAGAACCATTGAACACACATATTTTATACTGATGACAAGGATGGCATTGTGGAATCAGAGTCAATGGTAATGGCAAAGTTGTTGAGCATGTTACAGATTTCATCACTGGGTTGGTTCATTGAGTCTGAGAAGTCACGATTAATTGTAGCAAGTGTAAGGTGCAGACTTGAGCATTGAGTAAAGAAAATACTGTCAGAATGGAAAATAGTTCAAAATGACAATATCAATAGTTATGATAATTCAGATATGAAATGGCTAGAGATTTTTTAAGTTGAGTAAGATTGTCAAATTAGAGAGTGCGAGTAAAAATGCTTGGAATGACATTGTACTCAAAATCAAGGAGGTGATCCTTTTATTAGAGATAAGGTCAGATTCTTCTGCAATGCTGGCAAACTAACTTGTAGGATGATTGATGTTCCACTTAAAGTGATAGAGAAGCTGCAAAGACACTTTAAGACATAGACGGACATTGTGAAAAGTTATGCATTTGGAACACATAATCAAAGGTCAAGAGAGATGATTAGTCATTACGCAGACATTCTTAAAAAAATGTCATGGCTTTGCAAGTTTGGTACATTCTTGGATTATGCTGCAAGATATTTTTGTTTTGTGTGGACTAACCGATAAAGACTTATCAAGTTACTGAACACAACAGATCTACCCTTCAAATGGCCATTCAAGGTATTTCCTTCTATGGAAATGGCCGATAAAATTGTGAAACATCAGGTGGCACAGAATGTTTGTGTAAGCACAGTATACAGACGAATGGGCAGGAGCAATGGCCAGGAAATACTGCATCAGATCAAGCCAAGTAGGCATGAGTACCACAAGGCACAGGTCTGGCAGGAAGCTCTGCTACTTCTGCAATGGGAATCATGCAGAACAAATGTGTCAATTCAGAGCAGCAAGATACTTTAATAGTAAGGATTGAATTCAGGTCACTGGAGCTGTAAAGCTGATAATCATTGTAGAGCCAGTCTTATAAAGTAACTCATAATAAGCAGCGGCTGACAGACAATGCCCTCTGCCCAAGTCTCAAGATTTGTCTTATAAATTATTGAACGAGACCACGAAATTAAATCTGTCACATGCCTATTCCAGCTTAACGTAGATGAAGAAAGGCAAAGACTACTTGCCAATTAAACCCCAAAAGATAAGACAAGATATCTTTATTAATCACATGTATATTGAAGCACACAGTGAAATACATCTTTTGCGTAGTGTTCTGGGGGCAGTCCGGAAGTGTCGTCATGCTTCCGGCGCCAACATAGCATGCCCGCAACTTCCTAACCTGTACGTCTTTGGAAAGGAGCTGTACTCGTGTATCAAGGTACCTTTTGGGGTAAAATAATCACTAAAAATATTTCAGATAAGATGCTGCAAGGCATCCATCATTACTTCTACAATTACAATGAAATTCTAACTGTAACCACTGCAGGGAGGTGAAATCTTTACATATTTCTGGAAACATTTTGAAGACTTGATCAAAGTAAAGTCAACCTTTAAAATGCATATGTAACCTTGCAGAAGGAGTAATTTATTTAGGTCAATAAATAAATGAAAGCAGCCTGCAGTTAGTTAAGGAGAAAGTTGGAACATCATGAGAACCAGAAAATTCCAAAGCATTACTTCCCGGGGACCAGGAATTTCTAAGTATGATCCAAACTATGACCTCACTACTTCACTATATCAAATATTAAAGAAAGACTAACCAGGATGGTGAGTAAAGATCAGCAAAAGGCTTATGATTTGTGCAAGAAAAGTGTCAATCATGGATTCTTCTTGGTGTGTTAATACCAAGGCTGCTTAAAGTGGGGCAACACACACAAAATGCTGGAGGAACTCAGCAGGTGAGGCCACATCTGTGGAGGGAAATAAGCAGTCAACGTTTCAAGTCAAGGCCTTGACTGTTTATTTCCCTCCATAGATGCTGCCTGACCTGCTGAGTTGCTCCAGCATTTTGTGTGTGTTGTTCCAGATTCCAGCTTCTGCAGCTTCTCTTGTGTCTCTGCAGAAAGTGAGGACATGGTGGAGCAGTAGTCAGTGCTGCTGCCTCACAGCTCTAAGGACGAGTTTGATCCTGATCTGAGGAGCTGCCTGTGCAGAGTTTACAAGTTCTTTCCGTGACCGTGGGTTTCCTCTGGATGGCCTGGTTCCCTCCCACAGCTCAAAAGTGAGGGAGGTTAATAAGCTGTAAATTATCACTTAGTGTTGGTTAATGGCAAAAATAAATCAATGGGAGTTGATGGGCATGGAAGAGAAGAAACTGCAGGGGTAGAGTGAAATAAGGAGAGGGTGAATAGGATGTATGGGATTGCTCTCCTGGGAGAGCAGTGTCCTCCTTCTGTGCCATTATAAGAATCAGATACGACATAATTGTGATACCAAAGGAATATAAAGCAAGTTTGTGGAATCTGAGCAGAACAGTTGATGTTCAGTGGCTGGAAGATGTGTCTCTTGGCCAGGCATAGACAGGTATATAGAAAGTGAGGTAGTAAATGTAGAGTACATCAGGAATGAAGAACATGTTATCCTAAATCAGTACTCAAGATTCAGAAGTGGCCTATAAAACCATACCAGTGGGACCATTTGAATTAAAATGAAAAGTTGTGGACAGCTTCTTGGTACTGTACTGAACATTTGAAGTGGCAAGAAGTAAAGCATGGGTCTTGACAGAATGCACAATAGAAGATGGACATGGTCTTCTGCAAGAAGTCATGACTGACCGTTGGTCTACAGTTTACATTGTTTTAGTTTGAACAATTTATGAAGAGCAATGGAACAAAGCACTATAATCCTGTTTACCACCCGACTTCAAATGGGAGGTCAGTAAAGTCAGTTAGCACAGTAAGTGAAACTTTGAAGGTACAGATTATGGAATGTCCATCAGCTTGCAGCATTTCTTCTAAACTACAGAACAACACCACACTCCAGCAGCTAGGAGATGTGAGATATCGAGGACATTGTGGAGGTAAGTAGTTCCCGGAAATATCATGTGAAAGTTGCTGAGAAATTCCAAAATGTCTATGTAGGTCACTTGATCCTGGAGTACGATGTCTGGAGAACATCAAAGGTGTTCCTGAAGTCAATCTCACAATGTTCAAGAACTAACACTTAGTGCTTCTGATGAACGTCAAGATGAGACAATATAATTGCGCCCAGATAGGGATGATACGGTGCAACTATGAGTTTGGTAGAGGCAGAGTATTTTTTAAATGGTGAGAGGTTGAAAGGTGTTGGTGTTCAGAGGGACCAGGTGTCCCTGTACATATATCACTTCAAGCTAACACGCAGGTATTGCAAGCAATTAGGAAGGCAAACAATGTTGGTCTTCACTGCAAGAGAACTTTAATACAAAAGTAGAGGTGTCTTGCTCCAATTATGCATGATTACAATGGATCTTGTTAGCTCTTGTGAGACCATATCTGGAGTACTGTGTGCAAGTCTGGTCTTACTGCTTATGAATGGATATACTCCTGATGGAGAGACTGCAGCTAAGGTTCACGAGATTAATGCCCAGGATGCCAGGTTTGTCAAATGGGAAGAGATTAAGCAGACATGCCCAGAAGTCTAAAATTTAGAAGAATTACTGGTGATCTCGTTGAAACACATAAAATTTTGAAGAGACTTTGCAGGGAAGATCCAGAGCTGATGTTTCTCCTGGCTGGGGAGTTGAGAACCAGAGTCGGAATCTCAAAATAGGGGGTCAACCAGTCACACAGAAATGATAAGAATTTTCTTCACCCAGAAGGCAGTGTATTTTGGAATCTTCTACACAAGAGGGAGGTGGAGGCAGGTACTCTCACAACATTTACAAAGCATCTAGACAAACACTTGAAAGTTGTGGATTAATGCAGGTAAATAGGATCAGTACAAGTGGTTCAAGGGTCAACGTGGATGTGGTGGGCCATACAATTCTATCTTTGAAAAAAAGGAACATCAATATCACTGCACAGAATACAAAGCTTATAAAATTTAGACATATATTAGATGAGTCTAGATTTTCATTTTCTTAATAAAAAGGAAGAAGTGCAATATATATAATTTTGTTGTGAACAATAATTGTTGCTTTAAGGCATTCATCACCTTAAGGATTATGTCATATGATTAACTGCTTTCTGACCTACAACAATGTTTATAGGAAATTCCTCAGAATGTGTGAAGAACCATTTTATAAATGATCCACAATGTTTCTGAGCTTCTTGCATCTTACATGTATATGTTCTACTGAGCACATACTTTACAAGTGCAGTGACGAACATTCACCTTGTGTATGACACAGGAGGCCCTAGCCTCTGTCCTCTCAGGATGATGTCAAAAACTCCTAGGACACAATTTCCAAGAGAAAAAAATCAGGCAGGCACGGTAGTGTAGTGGTCAGCGTAACGCTATTACAGCGCCAACGACCTGGGTTCAGTTCCGGCCGCTGTCTGTAAGGAGTTTGTACGTTCTCCTTGTGACTGTGTGGGTTTCCTCCAGGTGCTCCGGTTTCCTCCCACATTCCAAAGACTTATGGGTTAGGAAGTTGCGGGCGTGCTATGTTGGCGCCAGAAGCGTTGCGACACTTGCGGGCTGCCCCCAGAACATTCTACGCAAAGATGTATTTCACTGTGTGTTTCGATGTACATGTGACTAATAAAGATACCTTATCTTATGTTTACCCCACAATCAACACTAGAGAATTGGCTGCAGTGTTTACTAAATTACAACAGTAATAACAAGTACTCCATTGATTGTAAAGTGCTTTGGGATAACCTGTTGTTATGAATGACACTAAATAAAATGCAATTTGTTTTATGACTTTGAGTCAGCATTGGCCATCTGCCCTGCTACCTGCTTTTGTAAGTCAATGTTAGATTTAGTTTGATAACACTGTTATCTTGGAAAATTCAAGCTACCATTGGGCAGGAGGTACAGAGGCCTGAAGTCCCACACCGCCAGGTTCAAGAACAGCTACTTCTCTTCAACCATTCAGTTCTTGAAGCAACTGGCACAACCCTCATCACTACAGTTTAGCAACACTATGACCACTTTGCACTAAAATGAACTTTGTTTTGTTTTGTTCTAATTGTGTTCTTTCTTGTAA
This sequence comes from Pristis pectinata, assembly GCF_009764475.1. Lineage (NCBI taxonomy): Eukaryota > Metazoa > Chordata > Chondrichthyes > Rhinopristiformes > Pristidae > Pristis > Pristis pectinata. The sequence continues at coordinate 99,140,990 of NC_067409.1, read as the reverse complement.
AAATTGTGTTTAATTTATGTTTTTCTTGTGAATGTGGCTTATATGATGCTATGTGCCTGTGATGCTGCTGGAAGATTTTCATTGCACCTGTGCATACATGTACATCCATATGACAATAAACTTGACTTTGACTTTAAAAGTGCTGTATAAATACAAGTAGCTCATAAGCAATAAGGAGAATCCCTGTGGAAATCTGACACAAGTTCTCTGACTGTATGCACATCACAAACCTTTGATTGCCAGACTGAGTTGTCAGCAAAGTCTGAACCAAATTCTAACTACCAAACATTCATTCTTGAGCCTCAATAGCACGTGGGAACGGAAATGGAAGAGGTATCTGTCCTCACTTGACAGTTTACCTATCCCACATTCCTGCCCAAACTGCATGTCCCTCTTCCTCCAACTATCTACAGTAAAACTCAGGCAAGCTTGCAAGTTTGGTGGTGCTGAATTGGCAGATTTTCCAGGCTATTGGTTAGTAATCCACTTAATACTCCAACACACTTTTAATACATTTTTAAAAAAATGTTACACGGTCCAGTAGTATAATAAATTTTCCAGTGAACCCAGTAAGTTTCAAGTCAGTGCAGCGACCTGGGCCCTGGTGAGTTAGAGATCAGCACAGGAACTAGAGCACCAGTGAGTTAGAAGGCAGGTGTGAACTGGGGCCCCAGTGAGTTAGAAGGCAGGTGTGAACCGGGGCCCCAGTGAGTTAGAAGGAACATGGGAACTGGAGGAATCAGCAGCTGGTGATTATCAATTATCCACCCTGAGGAAACAGCCTCTCACATCTTTAGTTTAAAAAAAATGTTTGTTTAGAGGATGTGGACATAACTGGTGATGCATTTATTGTTTATCCCTAAATTTTCTTGAATTGGGGAGACAAGCAAGTGTCAATCAGAGCAATGAGACTGGAGTCATTCCAATTAAAGATCACAGATATCCTTCCCTGAAGGATATTGGTGAACAGGATGGGTTTTATTTAAAATGTGGTCATTATGACTGAGATTTTTTTAAAAAATTGTACATTTATTTCATTACTTAAATTTAAAATCACCAGCTACCACAGTGTGATATGAACTGTTGTCTCTGTATTATGGTCCAGTAACTTCATTGCTACACCACTGCACTCATCCAGAAAGAATCAGAGCAGTTCAACCAGTAATTTGCTCTGATTTAAACTCATAACCAAAGTACTTTGTTCTTAACAGAGGACGTTACCTCCAAAATAATCCTTTATATTCTAATTTAAAGTCACATCTATATGGAAACACTGGTTTGACAGGAGAGCAGCAAATGTAACACTACTATTCAAGGAAGGAGGGAGAGAGAAAATAGGGAACGACAGGCTGGTTAGTCTGACATCAGACGTCTGGGTAAAGTGCTGGAATCCTTTGCCAAAGAGTGATAAAGGAGCACCTGGAAAAGCATGACATGGTCAACATGGGTTTCATGAAAATGAAATTGTGTTCAACAGGTTCCCATTTCTGATATTAGATTTTTTAAAAAATCAGATATACTTAATTACTTGGATTTAAATTTCCCCAGCTGTCAAGATGGAATTGGGCTACTAGTCCTGCAATCTAACCACTGCATTCTCGTACCTCTGTCTATCTCTTTCAAAATGCTATACATAGACCTCAGGAAATCCAGATTCATTCATTGCTGCATTTTGGAATAAATATTAAAAAAACAATGAAGCATTATAATTTAAATTGTTTTGCACTTACTTGGTCCTTTGCTTACACTTCACTGTAAATGAAGTCTCATTTGAAAAATGCATTGGAGGACATGGTCTGCATTTGGTATCAGATTTCCTGTTTGCTGCAGAGCAAGATAACATTTGTTAGAAAGTGGAATGCAAGCAAAACCATCATGTCCCTGAGAGGTGGCAGTTACAACACGGACTGCAGTGATTAAGATCGCCATCATCCATTCTGGGCTAATTGCAATGGGCATTCAGTGCTGATCATACCAGTGATACCATAATGCCACTAAGTTCTGATCACATGTCCAAAAAAATACACCAAAACAAAACAAGGCCAGTTATTGTAGTCCATGAGGTGGGAAAAAAATCTGCAGTATATCACAGTTTCATTAATATAACTGAGGTAGGCCATATCAATAAAGAAACAATTGAAACTTGTTGCTGTGGATTTGGTTACTTGAGGCCAGACCAGGTAAAGATTCAACAGCTCAGGCAGCATCTGTGGTGAGAGAAGCAAGCTTTAGTGTCAATGAGCTTTCTTCAGAACAAGAAAAAGTTAAGGATATAATTGCTAGAAATGAGACCATTTATGCATTTTTGTACTCAATTTACATATCAGTTGTGTAGTATACGTCAGGCTGCACGAGCAATCATTTTGCATCAATTAGAGACCAATGGGGAATTGGCTTGGGCACTTATAGGCTTGATCCACGCTAGTTTGTCTGACATTTTCCCAAGTGTCAGACACACTCTTCATGATATTATCAATGGACATTTGCACCCTTGCTGCATGCAATTGAAGCTGAAAGGTATAATTTAAAACCATTGATGGATACTCACAATTCAACCAGAAGTACATTGTGTTATGTTGTTGCTTTGCTCGTGATTTAATTAAACTCGCTTCTGACATCAGGTGACCTGACTGGGCACATTCAGAAGTGACTGCAGGTTGCTCAAACACCTTCCAAAGTCTCTGGTGTGAGTTTTTTTGAAGAATTAGTTGCCCCAGAAGGGACACCATTGGCAACACACCATTACTTGAGCACTCAGTCTAACGATGACAAGTCTCTTGGGGTGTGTTGGAATCTTGGGGCAGGAGGCAGGCTCAGTAGTGTAGCGGTTAGCATAATGCCATTGCACCGCCAACGACCCGGGTTCAATTCCAGCCACTGTCTGTAAGGAGTTTGTACATTCTCCCCGTGTCTGCATGGGTTTCCTCCAGGTGCTCTGGTTGCCTCCCACATTCCAAAGACGTACCAGTTAGGAAGTTGTGGGCGTGCTATGTTGGCGCCGGAAGCGTGGCGACACTTGTGGGCTGCCCCCAGAACACTACGCAAAAGATGCATTTCACTGTGTGTTTCAATGTACATGTGACTAATAAAGATATCTTATCTTACGATCTTCTCAGGAGAGCATTCACCAGGGATACTGTATCCTATCTGGACCTCTGTAGGAAAGCCTTTGGTCATGCTCTTGTACCTAGACTGCTCCTTCCTAAGGAGATGAAGTTCACCTCGACTCTTCACTTCCTTGTCACAAGGTATTTTGATGAGGTCGCAGTGGATCTTTGTCATGTCTCATGGCATGAGAGAACTCACCCAGGCACTATACTCATGGATGGATGTTCAGATGCTTCAGTGAGGAAGTGGTGGCATCTCAGGCACAGGGATTTATCAGCATTGCTGGTTTCCCTCAGGCACAAGCAGTGATCAAGAGGATCCTCCTGCCTCAACAGGGAGGGTTCACTCTCCTTCAATTTCCACCTCATCACAAATCATCAGAAAATTCTTCTGTTGGTGAATGGCATACTTTCAGGAAATACCCATTTTGCTTTCATAATTGGGGAAACTGAACGGCCAGACATTTTCAGCAGCCAGCGCTGCTTGAAGAGGTACCATTCATTCCCTGGCTTCTCATTGCAGTGGACCCTCCCAACATAGCGCTGTCACAATAGGAGCCACACACATTGTAAAAATGAGATCCCAATACCTGCATCAGTGCAGGGACACTTGGTGGTATTTGCCAAACAAATGTGCCAACTTCATCATTGTAGGCTGCACAATCCAAAGGCAGCAGCCCCAGGAAGAAAAGCAAGGAGACTTGGAGCCTGAGGGAGCTCTAAGTCTTGCAGGAGCATAAGGAAGAGAATAACAAAGGGGCATGTGAGCCAGGGGCAAGTTGCAGTTCAATGATCCCTTGGCTCACCTCCCAGTGGAACAGAGGAGGGAGTCAGGACTTAAGGGATTCTCTCAGAGAGCTGGTTTTCATGACAAGTTTACTAAGTTGTGATCAACTATCCAGACAAAGTGGCCCTCTCCACAATACACCAAATTTGTTTCCACAAAAATCAGCTGATAGAGCTCAGGGGACATATTACATAATCCCTCACACATCTCTGCACTGATCAATACACATCAATGAATGAATCCCTGATCCAAATACTGAAGTGACATGCACCAAATTCTGTATTTCTTGTTGAGTGGTAGCTAATTAACAAGACACTAGCCTCTGGACAAAACACACTTCCCTTGGATTAGCTCGACAGGCTGAGACTGAGATGAGGAAAGATGTCTTCATCTGAGGGCAGAGAATCGTTGCAATTCTCTGCCCAGGAGGCCTGTCAAGGATCAGTCACTGAGAATATTCAAGAGAGATCAATTGATTCTTTGATATTAATGGAAACAAGGAATATGAGAATAGTGCAAGAAGGTAAAGCAGAAGTAAAAGATCATCCATAAGCTTAATGTAGGGAGTTTCACCTTGCAGGAATCGGGAGTTGGAGCGAGATTTGAAGCAGGAGATTTGAAAAGAGGTGAGTCTCTGTGTTTGTGCTTGGGAGTTTCACCTTGCTGGAGTCCGGAAGAGGCACATTTGCACATTGTTAATAGTTGATTGGCTCATTGGCTAGTTAACAACAGCCAATAAAAAGAAGTTAGAGTCAAGCAGAGTGGCCATTTTGAGAGGGGCTGCTGTCTTGTCAAAGTGCTGCTGGTTGTCTAAGTGTGGGCTTTGGTGAATATCAGGCTTCAGTGAGGAGGGCGAGCAACACTAAAGTAAGAATGAGGGGGATCTTATAGAACCATATAACATTATGAAAGGGACAGATTAGATAGAGGCAGGAAGGTTGTTTCCACTGGTAGGTGAGACTTCACATCTTTGATAAACACAACAATTGTCAGAACAACATGCAATCATGGCACGAGTCCACAATGATAGGGGGAGACACAAATGTAATTGAGGTTAGGCTTGGATACATTTGCATGACAAATAAGGCATAACATTAGGAAACTTATTAGATGAGGCATGGAAGGCCCCTTTACAATTAAGAATGCAATTTGCACAAAATGAAAATGTATTGCTACAGTGTTAATGTATTCACTGAACTTTATAATACTTGCAAATGAAATTACACTTCAGTGGAAAATAAATTGTACCCTCTTCTGCCCCTTGCATTCACAAGTTCTAGCTCCATGTCACATCGTCTCCTGTGTGGCTCCAATATGGCTGCTAGAAAACTAGAGGAACAGCACCTCATTCTCCATCTTGGAACCTTGCAGCCTAACAGCATGAATATTGAATTCTCCCACTTTAGGTAATCCCCACAACCCCCTCCCTACAAACCACCCACCCCACCCCATCATACTTCTCTTCTTCCCTTTCCTAGCCTCCTTTATTTTCCCTCTCTCTTCTTACCTTTTACCCATCCCCCAGTGGATCTGCTGCCCCTGCACCTGCCTGTCACTATCTCTTACCTGCATCTACCTATCTCCACCCTGAGCCCACGCTGCCTCCCCTCTTTTGTCCACCTATCACTGCCCTACTTTTCCCTCCTATATATTGGGCTTCCCCTTTTCCTATCTTCAGTCCTGAAGAAAGGTCCTGACCCGAAACATTGACTGCCTGCTTTTCTCCACGGATGCTGCCTGGCCTGCTGAGTTCCTCCAGCATCATCGTGTTTTTCATCTAGATTCCAGCATCTGCAATCTTTTGTTTCTTTAGAAAGCTGCTCCTTTTTCCTTAGAGTATGCCTGATGTCCTTGACCCACAAGGGTCACTTACCTTACACGAGCTGGCTTTATACTGCTGCCAGGGATAACTGGAAGGAATCGTCTGAGATTCCTGGCTATAGGGCATTGATGAGTGTGAGAGGCTGCATTGGCAGGTGAGAAGGTGTCCTTGTGAGATGAGCCATCAATGTCCTGAACCTCACTGGATCCAGACCTGGGGATCAGCTGACTGACAGACCCCCCCCCCCCCACCACCACAGTCACAAATGTCTGGTCCTTCACTCTTCTCCTTAGAGGCAGCTGTGTGTGCAGGACTCTGTGCACAATGAAGAGGTATGTGCATTGGTGGAGGGTGGGGCATTGTCTCATGCAGACGAGACGAATTCCTGCATGCCCATGATAAAAGATTAAGATAAAGATTGAGAAGCTTATGGGGAGATGTCGATGTCCTATCAGATGGTGGTAGTGAGTTGGCTGCTCTCTTACTTATTTCCCATCAGCATTTGCACTGTAGACAGCAATAAAAGGCATGATCTGTGTCTGTTTTAGTTTTATAAGGCTTGTAACTTTAAAAGAATCATTTGGGTAATGTGGGTTTCACAGGCAAGGCCAGTATATTTTGCCCAACCCTAAAGACCCTTGAGAAAATTGTAGTGAGTCGCCTTCAAGAGCCACTGCAGTCCATCCAGTGATATGACCTCCACCATTGTACAGGAAATGGAAAGATACGGACATTGCGTAAGCAGAAGGGATTAGTTTAGTTGGGCATTTGATTACTAATTTAGTTAGTTCGGCACAACATCGTGGGCCGAAGGGCCTGTTCCTGTGCTGTGCTGTTTTATGTTCTATTTAGGATGATTTTTTTGATGCAACATAGTGCTGGCTGGGACATTTCACTTTAGAATCATTAAAAACCTACTGCTATGGGGCTGGAGTTACAATGGGGTCTCATCAGGCAAGGGCAACAAAAATTTCCTTCCCTTGCTCGATTGCCCCTTTGTATTTATTCTCTTCTACATTCCTCTTCATTACTTTGCCTTTTGTTCCTCTTTCCCACTGTTCTGCACTTGCTAAGACAGCCTGCTTCACCTCCAACTTTTTCCAGTTCTGATACAAGTCAGCGATCTTAAACATTAATGTATGTATGAGAAGTGCTGGATAGCCTCAACAGGTCAGGTAGCAACTGTGGGGAGAGAATTAAGATTCACCATGTCAGGTCGATGACCTTCCAGCAGAATGTGAAAAAGTTAGAGTTAAAAGAAACGTTTAAAAGATCTTTAATCCTCCTGATGTATCTGATTTATACATAGAAAGATAATAAAATACTCTTTTGAGTTTCTTTATTCATGGCTTCTTTAAGGATCAAATAGTCTTATAAATAATTTAAACTTGCAGAACAGTAGTTGAAACCAGAGACTACTGGACAGAATGAAAATTGATCTGGAAATAGCAATGTCTCATTTAAATCAGCACACTGAAACGTGCTTGAGTCAAAGAGTGATGGCTCCATCCTGAAGACAGTACAATTAAGTCATGGCAGAAAGAGTAACAGTCTTTAATACTAATGAGTAGACAGCAATTGTGGATTGAATTTTCCAATTAGGATTCATGGTGATTAAAGCCTTCTCCATTTTGGAGAAAAGATAATTGAGTGTCCTGCCATAAAATCTCTTTAACGCACTGGAAAATCATTTCACCGTATAGCAGTAATTAATTGTACTTTGTCTATATTGCTTGCTGAGACCGTCTGATCTGAAATCCACCTAAAAATGATTGCTGGTTACTATAATGAACAATGCAAGTTGCAAATTAGCTATCCATCAAAAAGACTGTTTTATGTACACCAAGGCTTTGACTGGGGTATATTGGGAGCTATTATTCAATAACCATCTCTCACGCAGGCTATGACAATAGACTATCTAATTTCTAGCTATATTGCTTGTCAAATATACTGCATCTACCCCGCATGACAGAGAGCTCCTTCAATCCTTTGTTCTTGCTAGCATGTCATGTGTGAGGCTTGTATTATCTGATGCACAATCCTAACAAATGCCTGGCATGAGAGTGAACTGTGCAAAGAAGGTGCATCTGAGCACAACATATAATGAGACAGGGTTCTCCTCTTCTGTAGCAGAGTGAATTTGATAGTCTGTTGTTATCTTGTTCCTCAACCTGTACTTTTCTCCTGCTCCCCACTGGACTGGCACTGGCCTTGATTGCCTTGCCCACTGGTTGTAAATGGTATTGGTGCTGAGGGTGCAACACACTCCTTTCTATCTGCTCGCCTTTCACTCACTTTGTGGTGCAATCGTGGGAAGGTTGTGAGAGGTCACGAAAGCAGTAGGAATGGCAGAGAGATGACCCCAGTGAGAGGGGTCTTGCAGCTACCTTCTCTTTCATTCTGTCCTCGGCTCCTACAAGGTTGTGGGATATCAAATCTCAGGACACTTTTGTCCCTTTCCAAATTGTTGTTGCCTTGCCAGGTTGCAACTTCACAGGAGCTCCTAAAATCATTCTCCATCCACCCCCGTACTGAGCAGTGAACTAAATTTCCTCTCGATTATCCTAGCTCCCTGCCAGCTCACACTTCCCATCTGTTTGGCACCATATCTCAGAGCAGTTGGGATTATGGCTCAGTTGATACCACTCTTACCTCCAGATCAGAAGGCTGTGGTTCAAGCCCCATTCCTGAGACTGAGGCATTAAATAATATTAATCCAGTGCTAATGTCTTTCAGATGAAGTACTAAATACGGATCCATTTTGATCTCTGCAGCAGATGTTAAAATAAAATCCCATTGTACTACAAGAAAACTCCATGAATCCAGAGCACATGGAACTTTGGTGCTGGACCAGCAGATTTTCCAGAATATTGGATGTTATTTCAATTAGCTTCTCAACACTCCTATAATTCATTTTGTTAGATGTTACACAGTTGATAATAAATTTTCCAATGAACAAGGTAAGTTGAGAGGGCAGAAAATGCTGGGAAAACTCAGCAGGTCAGGCAGCATCTGCGAAAAGAGAAACCGTTATCACTTCAGGTCAAAGATGCTTCATCAGAACCCAGGAAGGTTTCTTTGAGCTGAAACATTAGTTATTACTCTTTTCACAGGGGCTGCCTGACCTGCGTTTTTCCAGCATCTTTTGCTTTTATTTCAGATTTTCAGCATCTGCAGTTTTGTTTTATTTTTAAGTTGAAAGGGAATGTGGGATCTGGGGCCCTGTGAGTTGAAGAGAGCACGGGAACTGGGGCCCAGGTGAGCGGAAAGGGAGCACGGCAAACATCATCTGGGTGAGTCAGGTGCTGAACCATTGGAATTTCCAGATCATCAGATAGTGGACATTGAAGTTTTATTGTATATTGAAGAAGAGCAATCCCTATAGTTTGGTTAATGTTCACTGCTAAAACATAGTTTCTAAAAACAGATAATATAGTAATAATCACTTTGCTTTCTGAGGGAGTTCTCAGTCTGCATACCAAGAGCCATGTTTCTTGTATTACAGCAGTGACTACATTTCAAACATATTTCATTGACTACAAAGTGTTTCAGGGTGCTGTAAAAAGTATGCAGGAAATGCAGTCTCTTAAGATTATCCTTCAGAATTTTAGAAAATGCTAGAGATTTGAAAGATTTCGATTGGAACCTTAGATCAAGACATGCTGCCCAATTTCTACAATAAATTGTTCATTTGCAGTTTTAAGAGGATGGATTTTTCTTTTTGCCTCTCGATAAGTGTTTCAGATATTTGCTCACCTTTTTCTTTGACTTCAAACCCTGGGAAACAGGGATTATCCCTGAGACAGTATTCACAGTCCTGTGAGCAGTGGTAATTTGCCTTGCACGTGCATTGTGTAGCAGTCACTGAATCTCCTTTATGGAGAACTTCAAAGCCCTTCACTGTAAAAGGAACAAAATACTTTCAGGCACAATAATAACAAGCGGCCACATGTAACCATCTCATGTGGTCTTTGTACCTGTGCATGGTGATATCCATCTCAGATTTGGGACTAACAATAAAAATAACATTTGTTGGTCCATGACACCACTTCGAATACATTAAAAACAAGAGTTAAATGAAAAACAATAACAGCTGGTTGATACAAGTAAGAGTTCGTTACGTACATCAGCAAGTTACTTCAATAAGTCTTGGATAAAACTAGTTTTGTATCATTTTATAGTTAAAATGAAGACTTGCAAAATTAGTTTAATTTGCTGACAATTCTCATTTCTCATTGCTGCCCCAGGTTCAATCGTAACTCAACAAATCCCAGCTATATGTAACAAGTGTCACAAGGGCTCAGCTGGGTAGCTGAATGAAAGAGATACCTCACCCATGATAGCAAAATCTGCTGCGCTGTCTATCGCCCTGATTTTTCTTTGGGACTCTGATGGGATAGGGAATGGAGTGATTGGGGTTGCATTTCTACACACACAAAAAACAGGAGTACAATAAACATTCATACACAATTTAATTTAATTTGCCTTGTGTGTACATAAGTCTAGTTGGAGTGATCTTGGTTCTGGAGGGAAGGTTGAAGAGTTTTCCATTTGTCCTGTAGATTTCCCCACACCACAGGGGAGCCTGCTGGAAAAACAATGAAGCCTTGCAGCAAGCAATATTGAGCAGAGGGCTGGTGCAATGATATAGCTTAGCTGGATTCCAGTCTGATTCTGGGATCTATGGTGCATCCTTTGGTGAAGACCGGGGTTCATATGAACATCAGAACATGACAAATTAGAGCAAGATTAAGCTAATCAGCCCCTTAAAACTACTCTGCCATTCAATAAGATCATGGCTGATCCAACCTTGGCCTTTCTTGCTCACTCCCCTTCATTCTCTTCAAGGCAATGAAGTTCAAATATCCATCAACATCCATCTTGGAAATATCCATTGACACATCTCCACATCTGTCTTGGGTAGAGAATTCCAAGAAGTCAGAACCCCCTGGGAGAAGGAATTCTTCTCCATACTCTTTTTAAATATCAAATCCATTCTGAAACCATTCCCAGTCATTCTAGATATCCCCACCAAGGAAACATCCTCACAGTATTGATCCTGTCAATCCCCCTCAATATTGTTTCAATAAAATCACTTCTCATTCTTCCAAATTCTAATGAGTATGGGGTCAACTTATTCAACCTTTCTTCATCCATCAACCCCAGGAATCAACCTTCTCTGCATTCCCTCAAATGAAAGCACTTCCTTCCTTAAATATAGAGACCAAAATTGTATTCAGGTGTGGTCCTACTAGTGCCTATAAAGTTGCATCAAAACTTCCTCACTCCATATCCCTCACAACAAAGGTCAATCCTTCTGAATTAATTGCTGGACCTGCATGCTACACAAGGACCCTTAGATTACCTTGTCCCACAATGTTTTGTATTCTCACTTCATTTATATAATAATTTATTTTTCATTCTTCCTTCCTAAGAGGATAACCTCACATTTTGCCACATTATATTCTGTCAATTCTTTGTTTACGCACTTAAACTATCTACATCCCTTTACGGGCTCTTTGTGTTCTCCTCACCAATTGGCTGATATCTGATTCCTCAAACAATTGCTTTACTCTGAGCTCCATCATGGCAAGTAACTTGCAGGAGGACAGAGTGAATGCTTCAACAATGTGACATTTCAAAACGTTGACACAATGCAAAATCCTCACTGAAATCCCTGGAATCATGGAAATAGTTTGCTCTAAACTGCTTAAACTGACACAGGAACATCTGAGAAGGCACCAAATACTTTGGGTATCTCTAATGAGAGCACATGGAGGTAAAGTGCAAACTGTGGAAGGAACACACAACAATCCAAACAACCTGTTTACCTGCCCTATCAAACCCCACTCCAGCAGAGGCTGTGGATCCTGCAGAGAACTCATCCCTCACCTCAGGACCCATTGAACTGCAGTGGAAACAAGATATCCTTGACCCCAGGGGACCACCCAAGAAGAGAAGACCACCCAAGGGACATGTCTAATGTTGGATAGGCTGTGTTGTACAGTTTAGAACAAATATTACATACTTAAGCAAACAGGCACTTGTACATACAGAGGTAGACATATGTGCAATCCACATTCCTCAGTTCTGTGTTCTTTTCAGAATCACTCTTTAAAGAATAAGAACTTGTTAACTGTCTGCAATTATTGGCTGTTCCGTAGGATGCTGGGCCATTTATGAGGGCAATGATGACTGGATCACATTTTATTATGGATTTGGAGTCACACAGAGGGTGGCACGGTAGCGTAGTGGTTAGTGTAATGCTATTACAGTGCCAGCGATTGGGGTTCAATTGCCTCCGCTGTCTGTAAGGAGTTTGTACGTTCTCCCCGCGACTGCATGGGTTTCCTCCGGGTGCTCCGGTTTCCTCCCACATTCCAAAGATGTATGGGTTAGTAGGTTAACATGGGTGTCATTGGGCGGTGCGGGCTCGTTGGGCTGGAAGGGCCTGTTACCGTGCTGTATAAATAGAGGCCAGACCAGGTTAGAGAAACAGATTTCCTTCCTAAGGGATATTATTGGATCTAATGGGCTTTAATGACAATTTCTTGGGCCGTAGTTTCACGGTCACTGATACTATTAATCTTGTACTCCTGTTTATTCAATAATATGAATTTAAATCCCCCAGCTCCCATGATGGGTTTGAATTCATTCCTCCAAATTATTAATCCAGGTCATTAATTATTTTCCAACTGTTCACTTTATTATGTTAGCAATAGCTTGGTTTTGGATCAGTCTACAAGTAGATACTAACTTTCATCACACTCGACCTGTTTCAAGCATTCTGTCTGAGAATTATTGTGGTCCAGGTACTCGCCTTCTCCGCAAGGTCTGCATTCAACAGGTTTCTCCGTGGTACATGGAGCTGAGAGATGGAAGCCTAAAACAGAGTATCCAGTGTTAACATCTGTACAACTTATCTGACACTGACACACTTTGGGAAAGGGGAAAACAGATAGGGTCAGTTCTAAGGTCAGTGTATTAATGTATGCCATAAGTATATAAAAAAAAAGAGTACATTATAATGATTGGAGGTCAGTCTTGCCTGTGCTGAAGCCCCAACAGTCAATACCTACAATGCATCATGCACTACAGAAACAATCAAGACAATAACCCATTAAACCTGATTGCTTCCCAGAGTTGATGGTGCCACTCATCCGAACAAAACTCGATACTCATTTTGTGTGGAATGCACATTACTTTAATGATTCAGCCCACAGCTGAGGCTCCCATTATGACGGCTAATGTAAAGTGCACAGAAAATAAAACAATATCATTATCCAGTCAATTCTTTGTTCCAGTTGTTCATTTAAGTGTTTGGACTTTTAGCCACTGTTGCAGCTGGAGAGCAAAGCCACCTATTGCCTTAATATTATTTGAATTTGTTACGCTGCTATATTTCCTCTTACACCATAGACAGAAAAGTGGCTGATGGATCGGAAACAAAGGACACGATAAAAGGGGCATCTGAAACTGGGGCAGAGCTAGAGGTCAGAACTGTGTCAGTCTTGAAATGTCTGAAAGGAGGAAGTTGCCATCAGACTGGGCACACAAAGATCGTGGCAAATGGACAGATTAACCTGATGAGAGGAGCACTTTAAATTAATGCCACGGTCAACGAGCAGAAAATGTAGTACTTTAGGAATTGGAAGAACAAAAGTGCCCACTCAGTGGAAGAGTTCTGGATGGTGTGGATGAACCTAAGGGTCCAAAGGTTTAAGGCTTGAAATTTATTTTTGGCCACTTCTGCTAGACTTGTACAAATATTATTGCAACTGCCTCCTCAACATACAGTTTGATCGGTTTCAATGTAATACTTATGCGTGTTTACAATGCTGGTGACCAAGATGAATTTCTCCCCTTTGTTCTCTGCAGGGGTCACAATCCAGTTCATTACCCTTATACAAGGGGACGTGCAAAGTGCAGAAACATTGCCCAGACTTTCCTGGGGAGGCCCATTAAACCTACAACACCAGGAAACTTCAATTGTGTTACTGAATGACTTTACCATTACTAATGGCAGGAATGTTTTCTTGGGAAATCTAAGTTTATTCAATGATGCAACTCACCAAAAAGCGTGGAAGGTAATTCCCCCAGCTCCTTCCTAAGGCATAGCTGTTACAAAGGACATCTCAGTACAATATCTTGTTCCAACTCAGTTGTAGGAGTCTCTTGTTCCAACTTACCACTTACAGTGCAGTCTGACAGTTGCAATTGGATCCAGTGTAAGAATAAGTCACAGGAAAATATTACTAGGTGCCAGAAGAGATGAGAGACTAAGTGGAACTCTGCGAATGTGACATGAAGCAGATGCTGGTGCTCATTGAATAAGCTCTTTAGTTCCTCTAAATTCTGGGTGGGATGAAGGGGCAGTCGCCTTTAGTGAGAAACAAATGCACATTGAAGTCATCATGATAAGATGGTGAGTCAGGCTGATGGAACTTTATGCAAGGGAATGCTTTAATCTATGTTTTACTCATAATCTGCCTACAAGTTTCCAGGGTTTTCAAGACAGAAGCTTTTTTGAAGTCAGGATTCACATGAAGGAATGCATTGGTTTCTCAGTCTTCCAAATCCAAGGATTCCTTTTCCATTCAGTCCTAAATAGTGAATGGTCAGGCAGCAGATATGATTGAAGTCTCAGTCCATCCATGCTGCAGTTCAAAATGAACCAGAGGCACTAGATTTGAAGATGATACTCGCCTTGACTGCCAGCTGAGACTGCAGTTCAGGCACCAGACTACAAGTCTGTATGCACCAATTGGCATGCTACCCAGGCATGTTCCTTTTGAATCTAGCTTTGAAAAGACATGAATCCCCGTTCATGTTCTCATAAAAACTTCTGGTTCTACAGAGGCACATGAATTGGTCAGAAGAGTAGATGTGTTTATTGTGAACTGGATTCAAGTTTTTATAATCCCACAACACACTCATTTCAACCCTTGTACCCCCTCCCTTTTCCACCAACAAAGAAGCCCTTTGGGAGACCTATGCTACCTATCAGAACCTGGTTTATTATCACTGACATATGTCGTGGAATTTGTTGTTTTGTGGCAGCAGTACAGTGCAAGACATAAAAATTACTGTAAGATGCAAAAATTATTAAATAGTGCGAAAGAGGAATAACGAGGTAGTGTTCATGGACTGTTCAGAAATCTGATGGCGGAAGGCAAGAAGCTGTTCCTAAAACATGTCCCTAAAGCCGTTCCTAAATCTTTTGTTGTGTTTGAGAGCCATAAACCTGTAGGTTACCAGAGTGATGCTATGTGAAATCCATTGCCTTTCCCAAGAAAACATGCCCAGCTTTTCGTGTGAGCATCACTCTGGTAACCTACAGGTCAATCCACAGATGTATCTTGAGATGTACTGTTTAACATCGCACTTGGGAGGGATTCTTATGTTAGGCTATGTTTCAAATTCCCCATTTGAGCATGTGATTGGACTTCATTGATTCGATGGAGGCCTTCATCAATCGTGAAGGCATTTGGAAGGTGTTGGCCAGATTTAGTTGCCCTCCAAAATGTTTTAAAGTTGTAGGACTTCTGCATTATCAAATGACCTATTTATCATTCAAACTGGAATTAGGTAAAATTGTGTTGTTGCCCCAATTCTGTTCTCCATCTTCTTAGCAATTGTTCTTCCCTTTATTAAAGGCAGCCTCCTTGCTGGAATTGGCATCAATATAGATTGGATGGATGTCCCTTTAATTTGCATTCCATCTGCACAAGGACTGGAGTCTCCAAGACATCTATTACTAATCTTTAACATGACAATGACTGTGCCATCTTCACCCACACTGAGAAGACCTCCAGTTCACACTGGATCTTTTGTACAAGCTTACTATAGCCCAGCCGTGAGAAAACAAAGATGCTCTATTAGACCCTCAGGGCTTGCATGTGATAATGACCTACTACAAATCACCATTAAGGGAAAGACCATGTTGACACTTCAGAACTTTTGTTATCTTGGCAGCCACTTCTCTTGAAGTGGTAGAAAGGATTGAGATTTAGTGCAGGATCTGGTACACAAACACTTCCTATGAAAAATGTCCCATTCTTACCTCTGGAAGTGCACCAGGATCCAACTCTGTAATTCAATCATCATCCCTACGTTTCTTTATGGACACAAAACTTGGGTGACCTCATGACAACATATCAAGAATCTGGGAGGTATGACCAATGACGCCTCCAGAATGTCCTACTCATCAAGTGGGTAAATTGCTTACTAATTGGCATCATCTCTGAAGCTAATGTTCGCAGCAATGGGGTAATGATTTCCATGCACCAACACTGCTTGGTTGGGCATTGTCCACTGATGTCAGGATTGCATGTCCCTAGTTTGCCAGATTTTTACCATTCCTAGTAGAGCCTTTGTTCCCAGCACAGAAAATGCTAATACCAGGCTGAAGATGTACTTCAAGAAAACAGATGGCAGCATCTCAAGCTGGGAGGAATGAGCCATCAAACCAGTCCCAATGGCACCATATTTTCCATCAGGCAGTGGCCCACTTCAAAGAGAAACTCTCTGCCCTCAAAACTAGGAAGTCAGGGAAAAGAATCCCCTGCTGGTAGGTAGCTGACCTGTGAAGCAATGTCTGCACCATTGGTGGGCAGGGTTGTGGTTCCACATTCAGACTCCTGGGTCGTCTGTGATAGAGACCGCCCTTGAATCAAGAGACTGCCACCAATCACCGATGACTTGCAGCTTTGTGTCAAGTCTTCCAAGGAAGTTAATCACTTCTTAAGATCTTGAGATACAAAATCGGATAAGAACCTCAAAGGTTGGCTGGAAGAATGGATCAGTCAATAAGCACAATGACTGCCTGGCATGAGGCAGGAAATCTCATTTTCCTTTGTAATGATTCAAGAATATCCATTACTTCAAAGTCAGACATGGTCAGGAGGACTCTCATTTCATTACTGTGTATGACCATCATGTGACTTGACTTAACACCAATGGGAATAGCTTTGGATTTTAGTAGAAGGAAAAGCTAGGTATTCATTAAATAATTGGAGACATCTTCAAAAGAACTCACCAGGTCACTGGAAGTCCAACAGCTCCAGAAGACAATCTTTGTCAATTTGGGTTTGCAGAATGACTCCATTATACATCTGTAAAACTTAATGTCCACTAGGTCAGAGGTTTTCAACCTGTGGTCCGCAGACCCCCAGCAAGCCAAGAAAAAAATGGAAAAGCGACCTGTTACAAAGACGTAGCTTACTTGCTTGCTCCAGTTTTCTACTATTCAGAAAATTGGCCCTATCTATTCTATCTGTTATAGGCGACAATCTTAGAGACTTAGACGGTGTTCCCTTCTCGTAAGCTGCCGTTTAATATTTGATTTGTGTAATCAGAGTCATCAGTAGAGTTCACTAATCACTACTATTCTGTTGTGCACTGTACTGTTAGCGAGACTGAGTGACGTTGTTGGTGTGCCTTAATAATATTGCTTACGTACCATGCATTCACGCCACAGTGACGTCACTGTTAAACGAAAAGTGCGCAAGCGTGTAAATTTTAGATTAGTTTTGATAATTTTGTTTATCAGTAATAGTAATTAAACTGTCCAGCGTGTATTGCTGAGTATGGAGAAATTCCTGAAGAGAAAAGCTGACCAGAAACGGGAAGATTCTGATGACGAAGGGGATAAGGGTGACCGAAAAAGAAAACGATGCGAGTACGATCCAGAATACATTTCATATGGCTTCATTGCAGTGGGGACAAATGCGGACCAACCTCTCTGTGTCATGTGTTTGCAAACACTATCCAACGATGCAATGAAACCAGCGAAATTGAAGCACCATTTAACAACAGTGCATCCAGATATTGCCAGTAAGCCAAAGGAATATTTTGAGCGGCAAAAGGAGCTGTACCTCAAGCAGAAAAGCAAAATGACAGCCTGTGCCACTGTAAATGAGAAGGCTCTTCGCGCATCATATTTGGTAGCATTACGAATAGCACGTTTCAGAAAGCCTCACACAATTGGAGAAGAGCTTATACTGCCTGCAGCTGTAGATAGGTGCGAAGTTGTACTTGGAAAAGAATCCAGTCAAAAACTGAAAGCCACTCCACTGTCTGATAACACAGTAAGCAGAAGAATTGGCGATATGGCGGAAGATATACAGAGCCAGCTGATAGCATGTCTTCAGCAAGTCAGATTTGCGATTCAGCTCGATGAAAGTACTGACGTTGCCAGTGCTGCGCAGTTGTTGGTTTATGTTCGATATTGCTAGGAAGGAGAGGCTTTGGAAGACTTTTTGTTTTGCAAGGCGCTCCCAGGGCGTACAACCGGTGAAGAACTTTTCCATGTGCTTGACACTTATTTTGTACAATCGCATTGGCATGGACACAGTGTATTGGAGTATGCACGGATGGTGCTGCTGCAATGACGGGACAGAAGTCGGGTCTAGTCGCACGAGTGAAAGAAGTAGCTCCACACGTAGCAGAAACCCACTTCATGATTCACCGTGAGGCTTTGGCTGCAAAGGATATGGATGAAAATCTTGCGGATGTGTATTCCACATGCATTAAAATCGTTAACTTTATCAAAGCCAGGCCGCTCAATCGTCGTTTGTTTGAAAACATATGCCGTGAAATGGAAGCCGAGCATAAGCATTTGTTCCTACATACAGTCAGATGGCTGTCACGAGGCCGCGTTGTGCAGCGTGTACATGAATTGCGAGATGAACTGCTCATTTTTCTAAATGAGCATAACAGATCATTGGCACAGTTCTTGACAGATGAGACGTGGGTTGCCAGATTAGCTTATCTTGCAGATATTTTCAACATTTTGAACATCTTAAACCTGGCTCAAATGTTCTGAAAACGCATGACAAAATCAATGCCTTCCAGAAAAGACTCCGTATCTGGAAGGGAAGATGCGAGCAAGGCATCTATGATATGTTTCCATTGCTGGCTGACTTTCTGACAGTGAACGAGACTAAGATAGAGGGCATTGAGAGCACCGTTTTGAACCATATTCAACAGCTGTCACATTATTTCCTTGAGTATGTCGGTGACGATGACACGAGCATGTTTGATTGGATTCGAAATCCATTTGTTTGCATGCTTACTGATTTAACTGGATGTGAGCTAGAAGAATTGGCTGAATTGTCATCTGACAGGACTTTGCACTTGCAGTTCAACTGAATGTCACTGTTGTCGTTCTGGATAGCATGTTCCCAGGAGTATCCACTGCTGTCCGGCAAAGCCGTCAATGTTCTGTTACCATTTGCAACCACTTACTTGTGCGAAATAGCATTTTCTGCAGTTACTGCCATGAAAACCAAATAAAGATCAAGACTGAATATTGAGGATGACATACGCGTATGTTTGTCGCACATACCACCACGTTTGGACAAACTCTGCAGTGCAAAACAGGCACAACCTTCACATTGAACTGAACACTGAAAGACACTGCTGGTAATTATTGGTGATTGAAATTGCCACTATTTCAATAGGGCCTATGTGCAGTAATTTAAGTGTTGTATGCATGAATTATCGATTGTTTGATTTTGTGGGCTTTGGGGGTCCGCCATCTAACAAGGACATGTTCTGGGGGGCCACAGCATGAAAAAGGTTGAAAACCACTGCACTAGGTGACTGAGCAATAACTTTACTTTTGGACAACACTGGAATCATGATGAATCACTTGAAGAGAGTTCCTTAAATCCTTGTAATTGCCAGGCATCATGCACAAACATGCATGTCAAACATCAAAGACCAATTACCATTTACGGCCTCCTTAATAATGAGGATGGAGTTATCTGGTGTCCAATGAAGTTGAGGTAGCTTTAAGGTGACATACCTTGTGAAGGTAGTTGGAAATTGGTTAACTCTTGGTGGGAAGCTCAGTAATTCAATACCAGAAGCAGCCAAAACTGTACTTTCCAAGTTCAATGTCAGTGATTAACCAGGCTGTCTGATTCACCGATGAGACTGGGTGTTAGTCATAGAATCATAGTTGTACAGCACAGAAATGGGCCCTTCAACCAACCACATCCATGCCGAGCCTTCTGCCTAGCTACATTAACCCCATTACTCTTCATTCAGTCTATATCTTTCTATACCTTACCTACTTAAGTGCCTGTCTAAATGTCTCTTAAATGTAGCGATTATGTCTGATTCCACCACTTCCTCTGACAGCAAATTCCAGATATCAACCACTCTTGGTGTAAAAAAACTTTCTCCTCAAATCCCCTTTGAAACAAGAGGGCAACAACCTATGCCCTCTTATCTTTGATACACTTACCGTGGGAAAAAGATTCTATCTACCCTAACTATGCCTCTAATGATTTTTATTTATCTCTATCAAGTCACCCCTCGGCCACCTTTGCTCCAGGAAAAACAAGCCCAGCCTGTCAAATCTCCCCCCATAACCAAAGTCCTCCAGTCTAGGCAACATCCCGGTGCATCTTCTCAGCACTCTCTCCAGCACAAACACATCCTTCCTAATGTGTGGCAACCAGAACTAATCCTGACCATACACTGTCAACTGGATGTTACACCTCTTTCCGAAGTTCAATTCCATTGACTTTAATAGAACTAAACTTTGGAGACAGAGCAGGATGCACAAGCATCATTTGTTCTTCACCATTTGAGAGTTTCATGCAAGCAGTTGAGGACAAAGTTTCATCCCCTTGCCCTTCTGTTTCTATGCTGCTGGAGTTACAGAGTGAGTGGGTTGGAAAATTGAGGGATTTTTCAACTCGTACTCCTTGTGGAAATTCCTTTCTCACTGTGAGCATAAGAGAAATGTAAAAATGTCCACACCATAACAAATATCTACAGTGGCAAAGCTATGCATGTTACAGACAATGGGATAAAAACGTTCACCTGCTTGGCATTCATTGCAGCAATTCTTTGCTTTGTCGAAATGGTGAGCACACCCTGAATTCAATTGCTGTGGTTTTCCCTGCAAAATGTAAAAACATGTTAGAAAAAGTGATTTTGCATGCAAAAATAATTTCAAAGGATATTGTCAGCTGTGGCAACGGATATTTTCAACTGTTGCCTCTGAGTCAAAAGGCTGTTAATTTGTCTCACCACAGAAACCTGAGCAAAGAATTTAGTCTGATGCTTTCAGTGCAGTACTGGGGGAGTGCTGCACTGTTGGAGGCATCATCCTTCAGAGACATTCAACTACAGCCCCGAGTACTCTCTTGGGTTGATGTAAAAATATTCTATGACATTATTGTGAAGAACAGCTGGAGAAATTTCGCCAGTGTACAGGGCAATATTTAATCATCAATCAACAGCTTATACAAAATCCTAGTTTATCACTCGAATTCAGGAGCTGGCTGTGTTACAATTAGTCGCCGTCTTTCCAAAATTGGAATACCTCATTGGCTGTAAAATGTATTGGAACATCCTGAGGTTCCAAAGTAACACAAACTAACATAGACAGTATAAGGAGTACTTTTCACTTTCACTAGCTTCTTCTCTTTGTATATATTAGGCTAATAGGTATATATTGGCTGTGGTCAGAAATTCTGAAGGGAATTACTGGTGCTCAGCTGTTCAGAGACAGGTGATTTTTAGACTTACACCAACCCATCTCAGACAAGCTGGACAGGAGAGTAGGTCCAGGACAGGCTGAGTCACGGAGGTTGGCATGTCCGTCATGTTGCTCCATGACAGGATGGAGTCCAGCCATAGAGCTTAATTGTGCTGGGAGCCCTCAGCACTGTACTGGGGAAGTCAGCTCTTTGATCCGAACTAGTCAGACCTGGCACAGGATTAGAGATCCCCCATATAATTATAAAATTATTTCCATACAATTCTGATTTTCATAATGACTTACAGCAATTTTAATACTTTTTGATAGTTTCTAAATATCAGAGACACTTAGATGCCATTAAGGAGAAACTTCCTACAGTTGACATGCAGGGAGGCTCCACCCCAGTCAAAAGCTGCTTCAGCAGGATGCCACCTGAGGCCCACTTACAGCTGAAGTCTCACTGCATCTCATGCTCTGACGTCATTGCATCTCACCTCCTGAATGAGCTGAAGCAGGATTAGCTCATTCAGCCCTTTGCTTACAGTTCAAGCAATTGTGGGTGGATGGGAACTGGAGGCATCAAATCCGACAGGTTGGCTGAATCCAGTCAATCCTGCCCAACATATACGCACTATGCCACATGCTCAGTTTAAATACCCAGTCATACTCTTCACCTACAGTACGTGTACTGTGGTGCCTTCTCTTCATTACAGCTGTCTGTGTGCTTTGGAAAGTTTAGATTTTTGGGCAGGGAAGTTAATTTTCTGTTCATTTTGTTCAGCTTTATTTTATCAATGAGAATTATAAATTTTCTTCCCCTTCTAAGCATTTTAATAAGTAGATCCCTGTTAGAGTTATAGAGTCATACCGCATGGAGACAGGCCCTTCAGCCCACTTATGACAGCCTAATCATCAAGCAGCCTTTTACATTAATCCTACACTGATCCCATTTTACGCTCTCCACATACCCATCAACTTCCCCCAGATTCTACCACACTCTTATAAGTGTGACCAATATATATTGGCTAATTCACCAGCACTTCTTTGGGATGTGGAGCAAACTCTACGCAGACAGCACTAGAAGTTAGAATTGAACCTGGGTTGCTGGTGCTGTGAAGTTGTTCAGCCCTTTCACATTTCATCAGCAGGGGGCTCTGCAACATTGCTTCATAACAGAGTCACGACTTCCATGTTGTGCAATGACTAAATGTACGTAGGCACTGTAGAACTTGGAAATACTTTGTGCAAAGTTCTTATTAGAGATAGGGATGAATCAATCTAGTTGGCTCATAGGGCGATCTCTAATACTTGGGCACTAATGAATGAAGAGCTAATTTCCTGCAGGTGAGAAGCATGCTGTATATATCACCTACTAAATAAGATAGTTATTTATTAGTCACATGTACATTGAAACACACAGTGAAATGCATCTTTTTGCATTACTGAGAATGTGCTGGGGGCAGCCCGCAAGTGTCGCCACTCTTCCGGTGCCAACATAGCATGCCCACAGCTCCTAACCTGTATGTCTTTGGAATGTGGGAGAAAACCGGAGCACCCGGAGGAAACCCACGCAGACACGGGGAGAACATAGAAATTCCTTACAGACAGTGGCGGGAATTGAACATGGGTCACTGGCGCTGTAATAGTGTTACGCTAACCGCCACACTATAGCTGGATATTCCAACAGTGCCTTTCAAAGCCACAGGTCCCAAAATGCTTTACAGGTAATAAATGCTTCTACAGCTTAGTGCTTGTTATAATTCAGGAAATGCAGCAGCAGGTTTGTGCACAGCAAGATCCCACAAACAATGTGATTATCCAAACATAATCTACTCTCTAGGAATATTGATTTATAAATATTGGCTGGGACTCCACTGCTTTTCTTCAAGTAACACAAGATAATTTATGATACCTAACAACATACTGGCTCAATTTAGCATATCACCAAAAGCCAGTACCTCCCACAGTGCAGAACATCCTCTGGGGAGTAACATCCCTCAAGTCTCCGGAGTGGGACTTGCAATATCATCTCATTCAGAAATGATAATGCTACCAACTGAACCATCAAGAGCTAATATTGCTGCCAATAAGATATTTTAATCTTTTAAAAGGTAATTTTAAAGCTGATTTCAATTCAAAGTCAATGTAGATATCCCTACTGGCTTTGTAAAGCAAAATACTGCAGATGGTGGAAATCTGAAAAAAATGATGGGGATACTCAGAAGGTCAGGCAGCACCTGTGGAGAAAGAAATAGAATTAATGCATCGGGACAGGAAGAGTGAGAGAACAATGCTGCAAAAAAACTCCAACAAAAATAAACAATTCTTCCAGTTGCAGATTGACAGATGTGTCTTCCACTGCCTTCCATCGCTAATCATTGGCAGTAATGAGCTACGCTTGCATTAAGTAAGAAGTCCAAACTTTAAATGATCCCAGAGGATATAAACAGAAAATTTTACTTACTCTTTGAAATGCAGCCATAGCCTCTGTTTTACAGATGAGGTTTTACCAGCAGGGCAATACTAAGAGAACATTAAGCAAGATGGAAACAGAATAATCTAAGGTAATTACCTAATACAGACCTTTTGAAGTCCTTTCCCACAATATAATATCAATATTTAATACACATCCTTTGTTGTCCTTGAGAATGTGGTAGGGGGCTATCTTCTTGAACTGTTGTAGTCAGTGTGTTGAAGGTCCAAAGGCCTGCTGGGCAGGCAGATCAGGAATTAGATTTGGTGATAATGAAGGAACTGCAAGACATTTCCAAGCTAGGATGGGTGTGTGACTTTGCGAGGACTTGTAAGTTGTAGCGTAACCATACGCTTGATGCTTCTGTTCTTCTTGGTGGTAGATGTATGTTTGAGAGGAACTGTTGGAATAGACTAGATGAAAAATTGCAGAGCATTTTGTAGATAGTACATACTGTTGGTATAGGGTGCAGTGGAGGGAATGAATATTCAGTGTTGTGGATTGGGTATTATTCAAGCAGGTTGCCTTGTCCTGTTTCTTGTGTGCCACTGGAGTTGTATTATCTAGGCAAGTGGAAAGTATTCCCTCACACTCTTGACTGAAGTTTTGCTACATCAAGAGTGGCAACATCCATCAGACAATGTTCAAGTTAAATCCAACCCTCAACCTTCTGGTGTTTGTGAGGCAGATAAGTGATGGTGGTTCAGGAAATTATGATGGATCCCATCTCAAACAAGTTGGTGCCTCATGGAAGCAGACATAGCAAAAGTAGGTAAGGACACATTTTACACTGGATATCTTTGACTCTCTAGTTAAGAGCTGATACAGGAGTTATTGCCTGGTGTGCTCTGCATGAATGGAACTATTCTTTTAAGAGTTTAAAAGAATGAAAAAAGACCTTTCAAAACATCCAAAGTTCTTAGAACGCTCGACAGAGTATATTTCGAGGAGAATGTTTCCATTATCTGAGGAGTCTAGATCTAAGGGTCATAGTCTCAAAATAAGAGTAGGCTACTTAGGACAGTGATGAAGAGAAATGCCTTCACTCAGAGGGTGGTGAACCTTCAGAATTCTCTAACCCAGAGAACTGTGGATGTTCAGTTATTGAGTTCATTGAAAAGTGACATCATTGAATGGCAAGTAAGACTGGAGGGAGCTCAAATCTGCTCCTATTTCTTATGTTTGATGAAATTCCAAATTGGAAATTCCAGTACTCCATGAGCACATCTCTCACCACCATGAGGCGCTGCCTCAAGAAGGCAACATCTATAATCATTATCCGGGCCATGCCATCTTCTCGCAGCTATCACCGGGCAGGTGGTACAGAAGCCTGAAGTCCCACACCACCAGGTTCAAGAACAGCTATTTCCCTTCAACCATTCAGCTCTTGAACAACCAGCACAACCTTAATCACTACAGTATAGAAACACGATGGCCACTTTGATCATTTTGCACTAAAATGGACTTTTTTTTTGTCCTAATTGTGTTCTTTCTTGTAAAAACTATGTATAATTTATGTTTCATTTATGTTTTTCTTGTGAATGCTGCTTATCTGATGCTATGTACCTGTGATGTTGCTGCAAGTAAGTTTTTCATTGCATCTGTGCATACGTGTACTTGTGCATATTTGTACTTGCGCTTATTGCAATAAACATGACTTTGACCTTTGCAGTATAATGCACAGCTGCTACTATATTGAATGTTTATTGCACGTGCTGAGGATGAATTTGCACCCCTAGAGGTATACTTGGCTCCTGTTTTACCACATTTGTCCTGTCTGGTTCCACATATTACGACTAAATAAGTACAAAAATATAGTTTTTTTTTACATTTATATTGTACCTTTCACATAACCTTCAAGATTGAAGTGTTTGTCCACATATCCTTAAAAAGTGGCAGGACAGGTCTAGAAGGTGGTTAAAGGCATACGGGATGCTTTCCTAGATTAGCCATGGCATAGAATACATGAGCAAGGATGTTACGCTATATCTACATGTAACATTTGTTTGGCTGCAGGTTCAGTGTTGTGTACAGTTCTGGTGACCACATTCCAGGAAAGATGTGATCTTACAGGAGACAGTGCCGAGGAGATTTATGAGGATGTTGCCAGGATGGGAATAATTTAATTGAGGAAAAATAGGATAGGCTGGAGTTGGCTGTGGAAAGAGTTAATTGAGACATATAAGATTATAAGGGGCCTAGATCATGTAATAGGAAGGACCTATTCATTAGGAGAGGGGTCAAAAAGCAAGTGGCATAGATTTAAAGTAATTGATAGGAGAATTGGAGAGGGAATGAGGGTTTTTTATCAGCCAGCATGTGGTGGGGTTCTGGAGCTCACTGCCTGAAAGGGTGATAGAAGCAGGCAGAAACTCTCATCATATTTAAGTGTTTGGACATAACTTGCAGGGCCATGGACAAAGTGCTGGAAGATGGCATTAGCCAAGGTAGCTCTTCAATTAACACAGATCAAATGGGCTGAATGGCCTCCTTCTGTGTTGTAAATTTTCTAAGATTCTATCAATCTATATTCCAAAGTGCTTCGAAGACAATATATCCAGTAATCATTGCTGTGGTCACCACTGTAATGTCAGAAGTACAGAAGGCAATGTTTGCAGCAAACGGCATTGTATCGATGACCAGCTAATTTGCTTGTTGGTAGTGCTGAGAGAGGGAAAAAAACTGGAAAATGTTAAGTAGTATTGGCAATGATAACTATTGTGACAAACGTAGGGGTAATTTTGGGAGTAATTTTCCATTTTATATTGCCCCTGATTGACAACAATGCACAGCAGCCAAGTGTTGTTCAGAGATGCAAACTCTCGCTTTGATTTCTTGGGATAGATCAACTAGCACCAACATGAAATTCCTCCACCCACTCTTTACAGAGAATGTTAATTCTTTTAAGCATCATGTTTTAAAAAAACAACTGCTTTAGCAGTTTGTTTAAACTGCAGTCTACTGCATTCAGTGCTCCAAGTGTTGCCTCCTCTACACTGGTGAGACCAAACGCAGACTAGGTGCGCGTTTCGCAAAACACCTGCGCTCTGTCTGTAACCACAACCTGCATCTCCCCGTTGCCAGTCACTTCAACTCCCCCTCCCACACTATCACTGATATGACAGTCCTCAGCGTCTTCCACTGCCAGGAGAATTCCAAGTGCAAACTGGAGGAACAGCACCTCATTTTCCATCTTGGGACCTTGCAGCCTAACGGCATGAACAATAAATTCTTCCATTTTATTGGCATTGGTTTATTATTGTCACTTGTACTGAGGTACAGTGAAAAACCTGTCTTACAAACCGATTGTACAGGTCAATTCATTACACAGTGCAGTTACATTGAGTTAGTACAAAGTGCATTGATGCAGTACAGGTAAAAACAATAACAGTACAAAGTGTCACAGGTACAGAGAAAGTGCAGTACAATAAGGTGCAATGTCACAAGGTACATCATGAGGTCATAGTCCATTCTCATTGTATAAGGGAACCATTCAATAGTCTTATCACAGTGGAGTAGAAGCTGTCCTTAAGTCTGGTGGTACGTGCCCTCAGGCTCCTGTAGCTTCTGCCCAATGGAAGAGGAGAGAAGAGAGAATGTCCCAGGTGGGTGGGGTCTTTGATTATGCTTGCTGCTACACCAAGACAACGAGAGGTAAAGACAGAGTCCAAGGAGGGGAGGCTGGTGTCCATGACGCACTGGGATGTGTCCACAACTCTCTGCAGCTTCTTGCGGTCCTGGGCAGAGCAGTTGCTGTACCAAGCCGTGATACATCCAGATAGGATGCTATCTATGGTGCATTGGTAAAAGTTGGTGAGAGTCAAAGGTGACAAACCAAATTTCTTTAGCCTCCCGAGGAAGTAGAGGTGCTGTTGAGCTTTCTTGGTCGTGGGATCTACGTGATTTGACCAGGACAAGCTGTTAGTGATGTTCACTCCCAGGAACTTGAAGCTGTCAACCCTCTTGACCTCAGCACCATTGATGTAGACAGGTGCATGTACACCGCCCCCTTTCCTGAAGTTAATGACCAGCTCTTTAGTTTTGTTGACATTGAGGGAAAGGTTGTTGTCATGACACCATTCCACTAAGCTCTCTATCTCCTTCCTGTACTCTGACTCATCGCTGTTTGAGATACGGCCTACAACGGCGGTATCATCTGCAAACTTGTAGATGGAGTTAGAGCAGAATCTGGCCACACAGTCACGAGTGTATAGGGAGTAGAGTAGAGGGCTGAGGACGCAGCCTTGTGGGGCACCAGTGTGGAGAATAATCGTGCTGGAGGTATTGCTGCCTATCCTCAGATTGCAGTCTGTTTGTTAGAAAGTCAAGGATCCAGTTACAGAGGGAGGTGTTGAGTCCTAGGTCTCGGAGTTTGGTGACAAGCTTGCTTGGAATTATTGTATTGAAGGCAGAGCTGTAGTCAATAAATAATAGTCTAACGTATGTGTCTTTACTGTCCAGATGCTCCAGAGCTGAATGTAGGGCCAGGGAAATGGCATCCGCTGTAATCCCCACCCCCACTTCCCCACAAACACCCCCCCGCCACCATGTTTCTTCTCTTCGCCCCTTTCCTAGCCTCTTTTTTTTCTACGTTTTTTTCCTCTCTCTCCTTACCTTTGACCCATCCCCTGGTGGATCTGCTCTCCCCTCCTCCCCCACACCTGCCTATCACTATCTCTTACCTGCATCTACCTATCACCACCTTGTGCCCACCCCACCTCCCCTCTTTTGTCCACCTATCACTGCTCTGCTTTTCCATCCTATATATGGGGCTTCCCCTTTTCCTATGTTCAGTCATGAAGAAGGGTCCTGACCCGAAACGTTGACCGCCTGCTTTTCTCCACAGATGCTGCCTGGCCTGCTGAGTTCCTCCAGTATCATCGTGTTTTTCATCTAGATTCCAGCATCTGCAGTCTTTTGTTTCTCCAGGGGGAATTATGATGCTATTAGGCAGGAACTTGGGAGCGTAAATTTTGAACAGATGTTCTTGGGGAAGTGCACAATGGAAATGTGAAGGTTGTTTAGGGAGTACTTGCACAGGGTTCTGGATAGGTTTGTCCCATTGAGGCAAGGTGAGGATGGTAGAGTGAAGGAATTATGGTTGACAAGAGGCATAGAATATTTTGTCAAGAGGAAGAAAGAAGCTTACCTGAGGTTTAGAAAGCATGGATCAGACAGGGCTCTGGAGAGTTACAAGGTAGCCAGGAGGGAGCTTAAGAATGGACTTAGGAGAGCTAGAAGGGGGTATAAGAAGGCCTTGGTGAGTAGGATTAAGGAAAACCCCAAGGCGTTCTACATGTATGTGAAGAATAGGATGATGACTAGAGTGAGGGTAGGACCGATCAGGGATAAAAGAGGAAACGTGCCTGGAGTCGGAAGAGGTAGGGGAGGTCCTTAATGAGTACTCCGCTTCAGTACTCACCAGTGAGAGAGACCTTGACATTGGTGAGGATGGTGTACAACAGGCTGACACGCTAGAGCATGTCGATGTGAGGAAAGAGGATGTGCTGGAACTTTTGAAAAACATTAGGATAGATAAATCACTGGGGCCGGATGGGATATATCCAAGGTTATTACAGGAAGTGAGGGAAGAGATTGTTGTGTCTTTGGCGATGATCTTTGCATCCTCACTGGCCACAGGAGTAGTGCCAGATGATTGGAGGGTGGCAAATGTTGTTCCTTTGTTCAAGAAAGGGCGTGGGGACAACCCTGGGAATTACAGTCCAGTGGGTCTTACTTCAGTGGTGGGCAAATTACTGGAGAAGATTCTTAGAGACAGGATTTATGGGCATTTGGAGAAGCATAGGCTGATTAGGGACAGTCAGCATGGCTTTGTGAGGGGCAGGTCGTGCCTCATGAGCCTGACTGAATTCTTTGAGGATGTGACAAAGCACATTGATGAAGGTAGAGCAGTGGAAGTGGTATACATGGATTTTAGTAAGGCGTTTGATAAGGTTCCTCATGGAAAGCTCATTCAGCAAGTCAGGAGTCAAGGGACCTAGGGAAACTTGGCTGTGTGGATTCAGAAATGGTCGCCCACAGAATTCAAGAGGGTGGTTGTAGATGGAGCGTATTCTGCCTGGAGGTCGGTGACCAGTAGCGTTCCACAGGGATCTGTTCTGGGACCCCTGCTCTTTGTGATTTTTATAAATGACTTGGATGAGGATGTGGAAGGGTGGGTTAGTAAGTTTGCAGATGACACAAAAGTTGGTGGTGTTGTGGATAGTGTAGAAGGTTGCGGTAGGTTACAACAGGATATTGACAGGATGCAGAACTGGGCTGAGAAGTGGCAGATAGAGTTTCACCCAGAAAAGTGTGAAGTGATACACTTTGGAATATCGAATTTGAAGGCAGAATACAAGGTTAATGGCAGGACTCTTAGCAGTGTGGAGGAACAGAGGGATCTTGGGGTCCACGTCCATAGATCCCTCAAGGTTGCCACGCAGGTTGATAGGGTTGTTAAGATGGCGTGTGGTGTGTTGCAGCTCTATAAAACTCTGGTTAGACCACTCGTGGAGTATTGTGTTCGGTTCTGGTCACTTCATTATAGGAAGGATGTGGAAGCTTTAGAGAGGGTGCAGAGGAGGTTTACCAGGATGCTGCCTGGATTGGAGAGCATGTCTTATGAGAATAGGTTGAGTGACCTGGGGCTTTGCTCTTCGGAGAGAAGGAGGCTGAGAGGTGACTTGATAGAGGTGTACAAGATGACAAGAGGCATAGATCGAGTAGACAGTCAGAGACTTTTACCCAGGGCGGAAATAGCTAACACGAGGGGGCATAATTTTAAGCTGATCGGAGGAAGGTTTAGGGGTGATGTCAGAGGTAAGTTTTTTGACACTGAGAGTGGTGGGTGCATGAAACGCACTGCTGGCAGAGGTGGTGGAGGCAGATACATTAGGGACATTTGAGAGACTCTTATATAGGCACATGAATGACAGAAAAATGGAGGGCTATGTGGGTGGGAAGGGTTCGATAGATCTTACAGCAGGATAGAATGTCGGCATAACAACTTGGGCCAAAGGCTCTGTACTGTGCTGTAATGTTCTATGTTCTGATAAGTGTGAAATGATGCACTTTGGGAGGACTAATAAAGGTAGGACATACACAATGAATGGTGGTTCCCTATGGAGTATCATGGAAGAGAGGGACCTTGATGTACAAGTCTAAGGATCCCTGAAGGTGGCAGGACAGGTAGATAAGATGGTGAAGGGTGCATGGGGGAAGCCTGCCTTGATTAGATGGGGCATGGAATACAAGACCCAAGAAGGTTATGATACAATTTTATAAAACATTGGATAAGTCACAGCTGGAGTACTGTGAGTACTGTGAAAATGTGCAAAGTAATGAAGCTGCAGAAAGCATTAAGTATGGGTTTAGGGTGAGTCACAATATGCAGCCTGGAAGTGATAAGTTTCAAGTTTGAACTCATGCACAGGAGAAATAAACTCGTTGAAGTATGGGATCATCAGGTTAAGCCTTGCCATTTGTAAAGTGGGAACAGTACAACGTGGCAGCTCAGAGCCAATCCAAGAACATCCGGAGAATTAAAATCTATAATGAAGCATGGGAACCTTTCAGCTCTTCTGGAGAATAGATGGAGGGATTTTTTTGAAGGTCAAACCATATTAATGAGGTCAGGGGCGAGGGTGAAATAGCCCCTGCTTGAAATGAAGCCATATGAGAACATAAGAAAACAATTCTTCTGACAGATACAGACACAGATATAAATGCCATTTTAGCAGATCTCCTGTCCCCATACAAGATGAAAGACGTTATGCTCGATCAGGTAACAGAAAGGTTGCAGAATCACTTTAATCCAGCACCCTCAGAGATTGTAGAAAATTATGAATTTGGAGTCGGAAACCAAAACTCAATTGGTAGGGACTATTAGTCACTATAAAACGGTGTTAGGAAATACATCACAACGTGGTCATTTTGGTGCCTTCCTAAACCAAGCACTGTAGTACAAGTTCATGTGCGGTTTAACAGCTAAGAAGATTCAATCCAAATTATTAAATAATCAAAATCTAATGTTTCAGCACCCAAGAAAGATAGCCACATCGATAATGCTGGCTGCCATAAATGCAAGCTAAGAGTCTCAGGCAATATGTAACATTAGGGTTAATGCGGATATCGGTAGGCGTCAGTTGCAAAAGCAGTTCCGACATTAAGCTCAAGATGTGAGTGAACCTGGCATGAAAAGTGAAGCAGATGGGAAAGCTGGTTTAAGATGTAACATTAATCAGCCATAAAATGTGGCAGATCAGTACAGCAAAATGCTTACTTCCAAAAAGAAAGGCCATAAAATCTTAGTGTTCACGGTTAGACCTGGAAATGGCAAGGCAGATTCACCCAACATTGAGGCTGATGAGTAACCTCAATGTTATACAAGTGAATCTTCAACAATATTTTCACCACCACCACCACCATGCTGGAAAGACAGCAATTGAAAGGTTAAAAAGAAAAAATAATGACTAGTATATTGACATGAAGATCAATACACCTGCTGATTGTTCATTCA
Source organism: Pristis pectinata (assembly GCF_009764475.1). Taxonomy (NCBI): domain Eukaryota; kingdom Metazoa; phylum Chordata; class Chondrichthyes; order Rhinopristiformes; family Pristidae; genus Pristis; species Pristis pectinata. Next base: position 99,108,778 of record NC_067409.1, on the reverse strand, counting down.
CAGACAGACGTATTTCTATCAATAAGTTCAGCAGAGTGCTGTTAGCAGAGATTATGCTGAATTTGAAGGCATATTCAGGTGAGGCACTGAAAACCGTAAGGCGAATGGGATATATAGTCTTGTATAATGTGAAACTATCAATCATCGTAGCTGCCTTTACAAACAGAGCAAAGCCATTGGAGAAAGATTGACTCAACGAATTAAGGATGGATTGGAAGAATGTACTCTTTGTGGTGGCTTTGCAACTGGATAAGCTTCAAGGACAATATACCGAATTGTTCAAAGACTTATTTATTAAGGGGCACAAGATTCACATATACATTTAAGCCTGAAGCCAAGCCCATTGATTCAAGTCCAGTACTGTAACAGTATCATAGGCTCTGAAGACTCATGAACAGTTGAACAAACATGAATAATGCAGAGCAATGATCAAAACTGCAGTGAAACTCTGATAATCCACTAACCTATTGTTTGGAAATCCTGATGGTTTGGCATCAGACTCACCTGGTTCTGTTTCAAGCACTCCTTTTATATACACTGGGGCCCCATTTCCCACACTGCCTTTAAACTCACAGGGGCCCTGTTTCCCAAACACCTTTTAAACTCACAGGGGCCCTGTTTCCCAAGCACCTTTTAAACTCACTGACGCCCTGTTTCCCAAGCACCTTTTAAACTCACTGGCGCCCCGTTTCCCAAGCACCTTTTAAACTCACTGGCGCCCCGTTTCCCAAGCACCTTTTAAACTCACTGACGCCCCGTTTCCCAAGCACCTTTTAAACTCACTGACGCCCCGTTTCCCAAGCACCTTTTAAACTCACTGACGCCCTGTTTCCCAAGCACCTTTTAAACTCACAAGGGCCCTGTTTCCCAATACTCATTTTAAACTCACCAAGGCTCTGTTTTCCACAGTCCTTTTAAAATCACTGGGGCCCTGTTTCCTGCATTCCCTTTAAAGTCACCAAATTTTGTTTCCTGCATTCTCTTTAAACACACTTGGTTCACTGGAAAATCTTTTATACTACTGTATAACATCAAATAATGTGAATTTAAAAATGCATTGGTACATTAATAGGAGAATATCCAATAGTTTGGAAAATCTGCCAGCTGGGTCCTCTCTAAATTCCATTGTTTGGTATCAAACAACCAGAAGTCTCCTGGGTTTTCGGCGATTATGAAGTAACACTTAACTAAGCAATAGATGATGACCAATACTCTGCCATGTTGCATGATCTCTCTGCTGATTTGCAGAGGTACAGGTTTTTAATAAGCTGAACCTGCCTTGTGTGCAATTCAACGTCGATAAAGAAAATCGATATGAAACTTGATTTCAACTGCCATCGAGGAAGCAAATCTCTGAACAGCAGAAAGGTATTGAGAAGCATCATTCCAAATTCCAGAAGAGCAAATGTATCTTTCTGAAGGAAGAGTTGGTTTATTTGATTGATTGATTGATTAACTTTATTGTCATTTCCCTGAGTATTTACATACACAAAAAAAAACAAAATACTGTTTCTCACCAGCTCATATCAGTGCAACAAAAGAACAGTGATAAATATCTAAAATAGTCAATTAAAATAGTCTGAGGGTGAATGAACGTGGCCTGCAATAGGTCAAGGAGAAGGCTGAGACCATTGTTAGGGTGAGAAAACTCAAAACAACCCCAACCTTGATCTTTAGAGTTAGAGAGTCATAGAGAAATACAGCACGAAAATAGACCCTTCAGCCCATTGGGTCCATGCCAACCATCAACCACCCATTTACAGTAATCTTACATTAATCCCAATTTTTAATTCTCCCCACATTCTCATGAAGTCCCCTCTCACTTACACAATTGGGGCATTTTTACATTGGCCAATTCACCTAACAACCAGCACCTCATTGGGAAGTTGGAGGAAATTGGGGCACCCTAGCAGTCACAGGGAGCATGTGCAAACTCCACACAGGATTAAACCCAGGTCTCTGGCAGTGTGAGGCAGAGGCCTCTACTGGCTAGCACCATTTTGCTCCACCTCTAGTAGCTAAGCCACTGTAGCTTCTTAGGCATTTTCCAGCATAATGCCAGGTTTCTGTTGCATCGACTGTTGAAGAATAATGATCGATAGTGGTGGAGGAAGAAACAGAAGAAGGTGCGACAATGTTTGCCTCAGCAGTAAGCTCAACTGGTACCATGGTCTGAAGCTTGGATGTGACACCTGCAGTTATGGAGTCAGGGCATATTATAGACAACGGTGAGGAAAGGCCTGTTGCCTATGTGTTGCGCAGATAACAAAGAGTGAGAAAATTATTCCTAGATATAGAAAGAGGTGTTTGCAATCACACTGGGTATCAGGAAGTTCCACCAGTTTGTGTCAAGTAGACCATACATTGGGTATTCTTTGTCTCAGGTCTGCATTTCCCACAATGATGGCCCTAAGAATTCAGCGGTGGGCCTGTACCTCAGATCAAATACTGACAGTAAAATTCAAATGAAATGTTCCAGAGGGTTATATTTCCTAACAACACAGAATGGCCATCTTGCCCATTGAGTCTATGCCAGCTATAAAATATAATCCCATCCAATCCCATTTCCCCACTTATTTTCCATGTAACCCATCTCTCACAAGTGCCCATTAACATCCCCTAATTTGCCCCACCAGTCACCTACACTTGGGCCTAATTTACAGTAGTCAATTAATTTCACAGCTAGCCACATCACCAAGCAATGGGGGTGTGGGGAGGTATCCATACAGTCACAGGCAGAACATGCAAACTCCACACAGACAGCATCAGAGGTCAAATAGAACCAAGTCACTGGAGCTGTAAGACACCTGCACTACCTGCAGTGCCACTGTGCTGTCCTTATTGAGTTTGCCTTATGAAAACGCCCCAAGACAGATATAACAAATGTAGTGTACCCCTTACAGGGAGCAGAGGATGACTTCCCTATGACAGTGATGGAGATGGCAAGACTGACACAGAAGGACCCAGTCTCTGAATGAAGTATACGAGTATATCTTGAGTGGCTGGACAGATACAGATACGTACAATGTACTTACAAAAACTGTACCACTTCCTCCTTGTAAAGTAAGGAAAGAGTGAAATTAATTAAACAAACGTCTACAAATTTACAGTTTAACAACTCATGGTCTTTTTGGCCTTCTTAATTTTCTCATTGTTACTGGTGTTAGTCTTGAATATATAACGTATATATGAAAATGTAAGCCTTTTCATCACAGACATTACTCGCTGGCCACAAATCAAGGTGCATTAAATGGATTACAGGGTAGTTATACTTAAAGAACCATGAGGAAGAATAATGGAAGAACTTTACTCAGACATTTGGTTGCAGTTCATAGCTTAGCCGATTGCCATGACATAGACAAGGATGTAGATCCAGCCAGTAAGTTTACGATGTGTCAAGTCTGCAGAGCACAGACTTCAAGTGCATCACTCCAAGTGTGGAAGCAGCCTATGAGACCATTCCAGCCGTGAGAAAGGTATGGATTGAGTTGAAGCATGTGGAGCCAGGTACCACCACTGTGGAATACACCACAGAAGAACTCAAATCCCTTTTTCCAACCCATGAAGAGATTGTTTTAGAAAATGGTACACAATTTGGGTCATTTCAGTTTGAGCATTATGTTAAACTAACTGGAATCAAATATCTTCATGTCTTAAATGGAGAAATTGATAGTAATTAACCAGCAGATAATAACACTGTGTGTGTCTGTGTGTGTGGGAATGTCTAGCTAATCTAGCCAAGGGATACAACTTTGGTAAATGGGTTATCTTTTGGGTAAAAAGGAAGGTTTTTCGCCATCTTCAAGAATAATTTACAGATGTACAAATATGGATTATAGGATGCACATCCTTCATTCTCAGCTGATTTGGAAGTAGTTATTCCATCCAATTCCTTGTATAACATACAAAGAGAAATGTGCAAAAAGGTCCCTTTTCCCAACTGGCCTTAATGCTCAGGCTTCTGATTCAAGGCTCTGAATTTGGAGATCCTATGAATCCGAGAGTTTATCATTTGTCCAAGTAACAACCGGAGACAAATTTGTTAAAATGGTAAAATAATCATGGCAGAACTGTAGAGAGATATAGCAGTTTTTGACACTTGACCCAGCTGTATACAACTCACAATTGCAGCTTACGTCTTCTGCAGTCTGTCTCTGATGCTCAAGTTAAGCTCACTTGGAAGAGGTAGGAGAATGCCAAAACACACCTCACAGAAAACTTTGGGGTTACAAAGATGTTTAGATGATACCAGGCAGAATTACTTGACCCGGTAAAAAATAAATCCACTTTACATGGCATATGAGATAGTGCAGATACTTGAGACTTCTTTGTGGAAATCCCAGGGATTATTTTGCAAAAGTTGGTAAAATCCCAGGTATCTAATTCTCTGCCCTAACAATATGTTGGTTCACTTTCTAATGCATGGAAAATCACACTATTGTAGAGGGAGAAGTGTTGTATTGCCAAATGTCTGGTATAATAAATAAAACAACTAAAATAAAGGATAGTAGTTGTCAAAGCAGTTCTTGATATAATAATTGACACCATCCCCATTCTTGAATTGCCAGAAATTGTAACATAAATGGAAAACATAATTATTAAACAGAAGTAGTGGATTTTGAGAAAAAAATGAGATCCAAAGACATTAGTTTCTTTAGTCACAATACATCCACAAAGCACACAATCACTAACTTCCATTAATAAGCACTTTAACAACAGTGAAACACCTCAAGCTGCATCATGGAACATAGTACAGCACAGGAAAAGACCTTCGGCCCATGACGTCTGTGCCTGAACACAATGCCAAATTAAACTAATTTCTTCTGCCTGCACATGATCCATATCCCTCCATTCCCCGCATATTCATGTGTCCATCTAAAAACCTTTTAAATGCCACTATCGTATCTGCTTCCACCACTACCCCTGACAGTCCATTCTAGGTACCTGCCACTCTCTGTGTAAAAAAACCTGCCCCACATTATCTCCCTTAAACTTTCCCCCTCTCACCTTAAATGCATGTTCCTCTACTATTTGACATTTCTACCCTGGGAAAAAGGTTTCATCAGACAAAACTGTACAGTGAACCACTCAATCAGATTATGGTAGGTAATTAGAAGCTTTGTCAAAGAAGAAGGTTTGCAGAAATGTCTGAAGGGAGGATAGCGATGCAGAAAGGAGATAATTCCAGAGCATAATACCTTGGCAATTGGGGGCACAGCCACCAATGGTGAAATGATTAAATATGGGGACTAGACAGAAGGTAGCATTGAAGGGATATAGAAATCAGAGATTACAGCATTAAGGAGGTGCAAAGCCAGGGATAGGTTTGAACTCACACATGGAAATTTTAAGTTGGGAGTCGACTGACATTCTGCAAGTAGGTACAGAATCATCTGTATTCTTGGATAACTGCACACCTCGGGAGGGAGCATGAACAAGCTCTCAGCTGGCAGTGGAAGAGTTGCAGGAATGGTGAGGTAGTCAGAATTGTAAAGGAACTCACAGTAATTTCAGTAATCTCCAAATTTTAAACCTGGAAGAGTTGCTTCCAGGTCTGCTTGCAAAGAGGAGTGTCTCCAGTTATGAGAAATTCAGATGCCATTGATGATTTAGAAAAGTTTTTAGTGTGTCTACCTGGTCTGCTTTTTTCCCCAAAGGGATATTGCATGATTACCATGACATGACTGTGAAGTAAAGAATTACTCATAATATCATTGTAGCACAGAAGGAAGTCAATCAGTTCATCAACCCACATCAGTTTTTTTGTCAGAGTAATTGGGTTAGTCCCATTGCTGGGTTACATTGCAAGACTTACCAATCCCTTTTTCAAAGTCCAGATTGAATTGCTTCCCCTGCCCTTTTAAGCAACATATTCTAGATCATAACTACTTACTGCATGTAAATATATTTAGACTTATTCATCACAGAATGTTAATGCGATTGGCAAGGCCAGCATTTATTGTCAATTCCTAATTTCTTAATTGGGCCAAAAGGCCTGTTTCTGTGCTGTATGACTCTTATAGCAAACCTTGTACAATAGTTTCATGATCACAGTTATATATAGTAGCTTATTATTTCAATTTTAATTAATATCTTGAATTACAATTACTCAGCTGTCATTATGGGACTTAAACATTTGTTTCTTGATGAGTAGTCCAGGATGTTAATGTGAGCAGCACAGTGGTGCATCTGATAGAGCTACTGCCTCACATCGCCAGAGACCCAGGTTCTATCCTGATCCAGGCTGCTGTCTGTGTGGAGTTTGAATATTCTCCCTGTGACAGCGTAGGTTCCCCCAGGTGTTACAGTTTCCTTTCACGTCCTAAAAACATTCAGGTTGGGAGGTTAATTGGCTACCGTAAATTGTCCTTCGTGTATAGGTGAATGGTAGAATCTGGGGTGGAGTTGTTGAAAATATGGAGAATAAAAAACTTGAGAATAATGCACGATCAGTGTAAATGGATCAGCATGGACTCAGTGGACCGAAGGGCTGGTTCTGTACTGTATTTGTCTAAGACTCTAATTTAAGACTTTAATTTAACCACGATGCTACCCACTGATTCATCTCAGTTACCTTGATTCTTTTGACAATCATTTCAAATCTGGGCCTCTAGTTCTTGGCCCTCTCGTCACTGAGAACAGTTTTTTAAAATTTACTTCGTCAAGCTCTTTGTGATTTAAGCACTTTTATCGAGTCACTGCACCATTTTCTACTCTAAGAAAATGACAGCTTTTGCACATAACTGTAGTGCCTCATTCCTGAGACAAAAGCTCTTCTGCACCCTTCCAAGGTCTTCACATTCTTCCTAAACTGCAGTGCCCTGAACTACACAATACTCTACCTGTGACTTAACAAGTATTTTGTTAAGCCTCATCATAGCATCTCTACATTTGTAATCTATCCAAATATTTGTAAAGCCCTGTGTCTTGTATGGTGCTTTAACCAATTTATTGAAGAGTCTTGTGAACTTCAAGGATATCCTGTCATCTATAATTTCTTTCGTAATCTGAAATGCGACAATCATTGGGCCTCAATGGCGAATAGACTGCAATTCCAGCTGGGGATCCGTAAACACATACAAAGCAAAGCTCTCTGCTTGTTTCCAGATGCTATAGCCTTGAGATAAACATGTCTAAGTGCAGATTGGGAGCTGCTAAACTTAAAAAGACACAGGAACTGTCTTTTACAGAATAGGGTCTTGTATTGACAATATTGACATTAAACTTCCAAAGCTATTTACAGTCAATATGGTCTTTTGAAGAGGCATCTCTGTTGTGATTTGGGAAACATGGCACACCAGACTTTAAAAAATTGTCAGGGAGTAAATATTAGCCATTCAACTCTCCCTCAAAATAGTTCATATTCACTAAAGATGTCACAGACAAAAGGTGTCAATGGCACTGTACCCCTTCGGTGCTGCTCTGGAATTTCAGTCTTGATTTCTGTGCTCAGCTCTTGGTCTAGAACATTTGAGTCAAATGCAAGACTGCTGACCATTGAGTCACAGTTGATAGTGTGGATAATTTCTTACCCAATGGGTACAGAATCACTCACAGCACAACAGGAGGCCTTTCAACTTGTATTGTCTGTGGCTGTTCTGTGTTTTCCACATTGCTCGATTTCACAGCTGTATCCTAGTTTATTTTTTATTAAATGTATCCACCTCCCTCTTGAAAACTAGTATGAATTCTACTTCTGCCATTACTTCTATTTGGTATGAAGCCTCCAATGCACAGGATCGCAAGAAGCTGCAGAGAATTATGGACTCAGCCAACTCCACCACGGGCACAACCCCCCCCCCCCCCCCCCCCCCCCCCCCCCCACCATTGAGGACATCTTCAAGAGACGGTACCTCAGGAAATTGGCGTCTCTCATTAAGGACCCTCACCATCAGGGACATGCCCTCTTCTCATTACTACCATCAGGGAGGAGGTATAGGAGCCTGAACACCCAAATTCAATGATTCAGGAACAGCTTCTTCCCCGCTGCCATCATATTTCTGAACGATCTATGAACTCATGAGCACTACCTCATTATTCCTTTTCTTGCACTATTTAATTTTGTAATTTATAGATTTTTATGTCTTTGCACTGTACTGCTGTCGTAAAACAACAAATTTCACATCATATGTCAGTGATAATAAATCTGATTCTGATTAGGCTATTCTAATCCCTAACAAACTCTTCCATAAAAAAATATCTTCATCTCGCTTCATTTTATATTCCAGTAATTTTAAATTACTGTTGCCAACACAATGGAAATGGATTCTTTCCTACTTGGTGCATCAGAACCATTTTTACTTTTGAGTGATGGAAACCACTCAGTAGATAGAGGAACCACCTGTGGAAAGAGATACAAAGTTTCAGGTTGATCATCATCAGAAATGGGTGGTACAGTAGCACAGCAGTGGGTGCTGCTCCAACGTGGCTCCAGCAATCTGGGTTCCATGGGCAATGTGAGGGAAAACAGGTTGCAGGAAGATAGGTGGGAGAATGGGACTGAAAGGCATAGAAAGCATCCTATCCAGATGCATCACGGCTTGGTATGGCAACTGCTCTGTCCATGACCGTAAGAAACTGCAGAGAGTTATGGACACAGCTTAGCACATCACGGAAACAAGCCTCCCCTCCATGCACTCAGACAGACTTTTCGCTGCCTCGGTGAAGCAACCAAAGACCCCACCCACCCCAGACATTCTCTCTTCTCCCCTCTCCTATCAGGCAGAAGATACAAAAGCCTGAAAGCACATACCACCAGGCTCAGGGACAGCTTCTATCCTGCTGTTATAAGACTATTGAACGGTTCCCTAGTACAACAAGATGGCCTCACAATCTACCTCATTATGACCTTGCACCTTATTGTCTACCTGCACTGCACTTTCTCTGTAGCTGTTACACTTTATTCTGCATTCTGTTATTGCTTTACCTTGTACTACCTCAATACACTGTGTAATGAATTGATCTGCATGAACGGTATGCAAGACAAGTTTTTCACTGTACCTCGGTGTAAATGACAATAATACACCAATTCTAAAAGGTATACTCTGAGAACTGGCAGAGACTCAATGTGCCAACTAGCCTCCTTTTTCACAAGGAAATATAATAAATGGGGAATTTTTCTTCATCCACTCTTTTTCTCCTTCAACTTTGCCCTCCTTTTTCTAACCTTTCTCCAATTCACCCTGTTCTCTGCCACATCTGCATCTGTCTTTTTTTTGTTTTATTGGTTACAGAGACAGACCTTTGTGTACAGCCCTCGTGAAGTCTCCAGATGTGACATTTACATTGCTGCTCAGTTATCAATTTGAATTACAGCAATCTGCAGCACAAATGAAGCACAACCTGTAGTGTTAAGTAAAACGTCATTCATGATGCTCCACCAATTTTTATGCTAATACATTAATACAATGGAAAGCAAATTCACAATTACTATTCCATTATTGGTTACAATTCACAATTACCATTATTATAGGTTAGTGCTTCTAACTTGGATCCGATGTGTAATCAGCTGCATTATGTACTCTGTGAATTATTTAAATCCAATAGCAACAAATGCCATTTTGTCCCTTCACCCCACCCTATCTATAGACCACACACAATTTTCCCTCCACAGATTCTATATGGTCCATTAACAGCTCAAAAGTAATAGTTTAATGAACAGATTGGTTCTTACACACTTCCCTCCAATGAAATGCACAAAAATACTGATATGATAATTATTTCTTAAATGCAGCTGACACTCCTAAAAGAGACAAAAATGCAGCATATGATGTTGTGTTTAATGCATCACTGTTGCTGAAAATAGACATAAAAATGAAATAACCTGAAACAAGAAATCTGAATTGTAAGTGAATAAAAGCACAACGTAAAGAAAATCACTCTCATGCCTTTTAACTGATTTGAAGAAATTGTTTAAGAAACAGTTGTATTGGACAAGGTACAGTAGCACAGTGATTATGTTAACCAGCAACCTGGAGTAATGATCCAGAGATGCGAGTGAGTTTGACTCCAACCAAAATAGCTTGGGAGTTTAGAGTCATTTAATTAAATAAAAACTAATCTGGAGTGAAAAAAGAACTACCAGTAATAATGACCCTGAAATTATCAGATTGCTGTAAGAAAATTCATACTGTTTCGGTAAGGATACTTGCCATATTTACTTTGTCTGGCCAGTTGATTGACGGATTAACTCTTAACTCTCCTCTGAAATGGGCAGCAACCCACTCAGATCAAGAGCGATAACTGACAAGCAGTTACAATGAACCCACATCCTTTGAATGAATAAAAAATAATCTCAAGGTAAAATCTTGCAACACAGAATGAACTCTTCAAAATTCAATTCTTCATGCCCATGTCAGCTTTTGATAGAACTGTCCAACTTCATCCCAAATCCCACATTTCCCCATAATCCTGAAAATTAGTCTTCCTCAAGTCCATGTAGATAAATAAAGGGGATTACTGTAACCATTACTGGATATACAATTAAAACTCCTGCAGCCTGTCACCTTGTCCTACCCAGGCATTGTTTACGGTGTTTGCTTTCCCTCAATTTCCTCCCCCTGTTTAAGATCCAGGCCATACTCGGACACAGATCAATGCTGACAACTCTCTGCTTGCACAGATTGGTGTCTGCCAGTCTCGTCCATTAAATCTTAACCTGGGAAGAAGAAACAATGACCAACCGTGTGGACCCGGACAGCAGGCCCAGAGTTATGCCATAATGCCAGCTCTTACCAACAAAAATCAGAACTTAGATCATGGGTCTCAGTTAAAGTTTGTGGGACATGGCTGTGTAAATCTGCTGACGCTAAATGAGCGGTAAGATGTGTTTCAATGTACGTGTGACTAATAAAGAAATCTTATTTTAAATGTTGACTGTGATGCTGGGGTAAACTGCGGGGCTCTTCAGAAATATTGCCATTAACATCCAGCCGAGGTCTCTGTTTAATACCTCACCCAAAGGAGGGAACAGCACTCTCCTAGTTCTGCGGGTGAGTTTGTGCTGAAGTCTCTGCAATGGAACTTAAACCCACTTATTTCTGAATCATATTTGGGAGATGCTCCCAACTGCGCAGCTGACCCCAAGGGTCACCGGTGGGATTGCTCAAGGTGCCAGCTCCCTTATCTGTATTTATAGGTTACATTTTACCAGTGCTGAAGTGAGCACAATCGCGTAAATTATGAAGTTGCCCCTCTCAGGATAAAAAAATTGACTGGCGGCCAAGCACACGTGGTGGGACGGCTGACAACAGGAATCCAACCCTTCCGAGAGTGCCGAGCAGGGACTTACTTACATGTGCAGTGAAAGCGCAGCAACACCAGAGAATCCCAATGCACTTCTGGAGAACGCGGCTCGTTGGCTTCATGTCTGGGACCAACGCACCAGCAAGGTCCAAGCAGTGCGCAATCGTTTCCCCAGCCAGCGGGCAGCACCTCTCACCCGAACCGGTGGAGACCGAGCAGGGTCCGGCTGGCTGCCCCGGTGATCACGGGCTGTCGGGACAGACTCGCAGGAGGAGCTTATGTTGATGCAAAGGTTTTACTACAGCCCGAGTTTGCGGAAGTTTCCCCAGGCAGTAACTCGACACTGGCAGAACAAACTGTGCGCACTTGCAACAGAGAAAGATATGTTTACCGGCATGGCGTTACCACTTTGCACCTTTATATCCCGAGAGAGGAAGTTCCTTTGTAAAATAATATTTTGTTTAAATATTTGTTAAACGGTGTAAATTTATGAATAAGCTTACACAGTTTAATATTTATTTTAGATTCACTTTTCTAACGTCCTTGATTCTTCGTTGGTTCTTTTATTTTTGCATCACCAACATTGGTCTCCGTACCCCCTTCTGCATTGCTCACCACTGCTCCTCTCTCACCGACCTGTTCCGTCTCCTCCACTCAGCAACGCTGCAGTTTCAGTTCTCAATCCCACCAGGAACCGGTGGGGGGGGGGGGGGGTGGGGGGGAATAGGGGAGGGGGGATGGTGGGGGGGGGGAGAGGGGAGGGGGGATGGTTGGGGGGGGGAGAGGGGAGGGGGGATGGTGGGGGGAGAGGGGAGGGGGGATGGTGGGGGGGAGAGGGGAGGGGGATGGTGGGGGGGAGAGGGGAGGGGGATGGTGGGGGGGAGAGGGGAGGGGGGATGGTGGGGGGAGAGGGGAGGGGGGATGGTGGGGGGAATAGGGGAGGGGGGATGGTGGGGGGGGAGGGGGGATGGTGGGGGGGAGAGGGGAGGGGGATGGTGGGGGGGATAGGGGAGGGGGATGGTGGGGTGGGGGGAAATGGGGGGTGAGGGGAGATGGGGTTGGAGGGGATGGGGTGGGGGGTGAGGGGGATGGGTGGGAGGGGATGGGGGAGTGGAGTGGATGGGGGGATCGGGGAGGGGGTTGGGGAGGGAGAGGGGGAGTGGGTGGGGTGACAGAGGGGGTTGAGGGGAAGGGGGTTGGTGGGGGTTGGGGGAAGGGTTTGGGTGGGAGGGGGGTGGGGGCAGAGGGGGAGGAGGAAGGAGGGGAGGGAGTGAGGGGGTTGGGGAGGGAAGGGGGTGTGGAGGACAGGTGAGGAGGAAGGAGGGGGGGAACCTTTTCCACTGGCGGCAGGTGCCTAGGACCTAATTCATGTTATCCAAGAGAGAAATTATAGAACATTTCTTCACACAGAGGCTGGTCCAAGTGTGGAACTCTCTCCTACAAAAAGCAACAGATACTTGCTCATTTTAAATCTGAAGTTGATAGGTTGTTGCTAGAAAATGGACCTGGAGGGGTAAACAAAAACAAGTGGAGTCTGGATGCAATCTCACTAAATGGAAGAACAAACATGAGGGGGCGAATTAGCTCCTTCAATTTCCATGTTCTGGTATTTATTGATGGAAAGGGATGACCTTTACCTCCCTCAGTGAAATGGGAACGTCGGTGTGGGAAGGGAAGTAGAGGTCTTGGCAAGGGAACATAACCCCACAGACTGAATATTCCCTAGTATTTACCTGCCTGATTTATTGGAGGAAAAAATCTACATTCCAAGTGTCTTTACAAAAAATTGGTTTGCCCACCTCTTTCACAATGTTCCAAAGCACTTTACTACCATCAAAGCACCTTTGAAGAGTAGTTAGACCACAGCCTGAGTTTTGCTTATGGTTCTGGATACTGTGTTGCAGGCAAGGTGATATTGCACTGGAAAGGAGACTTACAAGGACGTGGCATGGACCGGAAAACCAGCTATAAGGAAAGACTGGATATTGTGGAGTGGTTTTCTTTGGAACAGAGAAGGCTGCTAAAGGACCTAACTGAAGTGTGTAAAAGTATGAAGGGCTAAGAGAGAATAAAAGAGGACAGACCTATTTCCCTTAATTGATGAGTCAAAGACCATTGGGCACAGATTTACTGTAAATCTAATACTGAAGGATTAGGGTGGAGAAGAGAGAAAAAATCACCAGAGTGTGGTAAGGGGACTGGAGGCTGAAAGAGTCATAGAGACAGAAACTCTCATCATATTTAAACAGTACTTGGATATTTACTGGAAGAGCTGCCAGAGTGAAATCCTAGTCCTGGAAGGTGGGATTAGTTTAGTAACACTTTTTTGCCCATAGTGTGAAGACGAGAGGTCGAATCTGGGTGAGGCAGAGGTGGGGAACAATGGGCTGAATAGCCTCTTTCTGTATCATTTATTTTCAGTGACTCTATGATTCACTGTTGCAGTACCGAATACAGCAAGAAAATTGTACACAACTCCCACAAAAATCAAAAAGATGATGACCAAATAAGTCATTTTAGAAATTAATTAATTGAAGGATAAATACTGTCCAAAGTGTCATCGATAAATGCCCTGCTTATTTTCAAAATAGTTCTGAGTATCTTTATATTTCCATCTGAGAGGACAGGAGGGGCATCTCATCCAAAATACACCACCCCAGACAGTGTAGCACTCCCTCACTAATCGAGTCCCACCTGGGGAGAACAAACAACCCTCATGTTAGCGGCAAGAGAGTTACCAATTCCACCACAGCAAAACCATTAAAATGTGCTGTTAATGTAACAGCTGTTACTGCACAAGACAGTATTCTGACCAAATGATTAAGGACAAGCAAGTGCTGAATCTGCCTGCAAAATCTCATCGGAGGCAGTCCCTTGCATGAAAAAAAAGGCCACTGTTTGTTTCAGATCTCCTCAGTTTGAAACTGCTGGTGCTGTTTCACACCAGGATCAGTGCCAGACCACAGGCTGACTTCTGCAAACACAACACTCATCAGTTGGAAGCTGTGAGCAGAACCTTACTTTTACAAGGAAAGATTTGCATAATGCTGCTTAACTGCCACATTATTTCTCGGTCTTCCCTTTTTAATGAGACTTTCTTCCCTGATTTATTTTTATTTTTACAGGCTGACTAGGATGACATGCAAACCTGATTCTGAGTACAAAGGGGCCTTGCAAGGCTCCATTAACTGCTAGTCCAGCTTTGAATGGGAAATTCCTGTCACAATTTCCAAATGATTGCAGGAGCTCCAATTTCTCAGCCTTATTATCATCCACCAGATAATTTCTGTGATACAGTCATAAAGTGACAGAGAGATACAACTTAGAAACAGGTTCTTCTGCCCACCAGGTCTGTACAGACCATCAAGCACCCATTTTTTCACTGATTCACTAATCCTACTCTAACCTATTTTATTCTCTCCACATTTCCAACGACTTTATCAGTAATTTTGCAGGTAACATGAAGATTGGTGGAGTTATTGACAGTGTGAAGGGTAGTCTTAGCCTACAGGGTGATATTGATGTGCTGGTGAAATAGGCTGATAAATGGCAAATGGACTTTAGTTCAGATAAGTGTGAGGTGAGGCATTTCAGGAGTACTAATAAGGCTAGGACAAACACCATGAATGGGAAGGCACTTGGGAGTATTGAGGAAGTTTGGTGTGCAAGTCCAAAGATCCTTGAAGGTGGCAGCGCACGTAGATAACATGGTTAAAAAGGCATATGGGATACTGGCCTTCATTAGTCGGGGCATTGAATACAAGAGAAGGGAGGTTATGCTCCAACTTCGTAAAACGTTAGTAAGATTTCAGCTGGAGTGTTGTGTGCAGTTCTGGTCACCACACTATAGTAAAGATGTGATCGTGCTGGAGAGGGTACAGAGGAGATTCACCAGGATTTTGCCTTGGATGGAGCATTTTAGTTATGAGGAGAGACTGGAGAGGCTAGGTCTGTTTTCCCTGGCATGGAGGTGGTTAATAGGGGACATGGTTGAGGTTTATAAAATTATGAGGGGTATAGGTAGAGTAGACTGCAGGAATCTTTTACCCTTATCAGAGATGGATAAAAGAGAGGACATAGATTTTGAGTAAGATATTTAGAGGGAATTTGAGGGGAACCTTTTTTACTCAGAGAGTGGTGAGTATCTGCAATACACTGTCAGAGAGATAACAGTATTTAGGAGGTGTGTAGAAGAGCAGTTGAATCGCCTCGGCATTGAAGGCTAGGGGCCAAGTGCTGGAAGGTGGGATTAATATGGATGGTTGCTCACTGGTCAGCGTGGGTGTGTGGGCCAAACAGCCTGTTTCCATGCTGTACGACTCTATGACTTTATGTTCCATGACTCTATGACATTCTTAAAAAACTCACACAGTCACAGGGAGAGTGTGCAAGCTCCACACAGACAGCACCACAGATCAACATCGATCCTGAGTCCCTGGAGCTCTGAGGCAGCAGCTCTATAAGCTGTGTCACTGTGATCTTAAAATACAACCATTTGACTTGTGAGAATATCCAACTACACCTGAAATAGTATGTATAATTCACTGAAAAATCATACCAGGAAAAATAATATTAGAACTGTTGGGTAGATGACTGGAGAAGGGCAATCAAAATGTTTATTAGAGCTGATGATTCCAAAGCTCTCTTTACCAAGTTCTCATCTTTTACCTTTCATTAAATTGAGGTCATTCAAAATCCTACTGCCTACTTATCGCCCAGCAACGGGTTCCATTCACACTTCACCCCTGTGATCATTGAGCAATGTTCGTTTACAGTCTGTTAATGGTTTGATTTAAAATTTTCATCCTGGATTTCAAATCCTTTTTGTCTCATCCCATTCTTATTTCTCCAGCCTCTTCCAACCCTAAAATCCTCCCAAATATCTCTGATCCTCCAATTTTAATCTCCAAATCATTCCTAGTTTCCAGTGATCCACCAGCGGTGGCCATTCCTTGTAGCTGACAAGGTCCTGAGTTCTGGAATCCCACTTGCAAACCTCTCTGCTTTCCATTCTCGTTTAAGAAAATCCTGAAAATTTACCTCTTTGACCAAACTATTGGTCATTTGCCCTTATATCTCCATTTGTGGCTCAGTGCCAAACTTTGAGTTATATTCCTGTCAAGCATCCAGGATGTTTTACAATGTTAAGGGTGTTAATGCAATGGTTAAATCACTAGAGTAAAGTCTAATACTGCTGTATTTCATTGAAATTGGAGAGCAGATTATTTTGACTTTAGCTGATATTAAAATGGCAAATGTTGCTCCTAAATACACAGAAACATATACCATGGTTTGGAAAAGTACATAAGTATTATACATTACTATTTAGTTGTACCATCCACAAAATGCATGGCAGCAACTTGCTAAATTTAATCTGACAGCACCTCCCTAAACCACAGCCTGTACCACTAAAAGGGTCAAGGGTTGCAGGCTTTTTGAAACACTACTAAATCATAGCTGGCCTCACTCAGAAATATATCGTCATTCCTTCTACATTGACGGATATAGGTCCTTCCCAACAAAAATGTGGAAGTATCTTTACCACAAAAACAGTAGTGGTTCAAGAGGTGCTCACTACCACTTTCTCAAGGATAGCAATACTCACATCCTGTCAATGAATATGTACATCAAATGCAACAGTTCCTTTTGTAACTGATGTGGTGTTGCTACCATGTGGTAAATTTGCCTGTTAGGAAAAACGGAACAGTGTATTTTCTAAACTGAAGGTAATATTCTGACTCAGAACAAAGAGGCAGATAATCAGGGCTAGTTTGTAGCTTGAAACAAAAACAAAAAATGCTGGAAAAACTCAATAGGTCAGGCAGCATCTGCGGAAAGAAACACAGTTGACTGTAGCTCATTTCAGGTCAATGCAACCTCCAAATCACAACATCCAGCTGAAGATGGCAAATGCATTTATTTCCACTATAGAAAGTTTTTTTTTACAAGCAAGCAACTTCTGGCTAATACCCAGAAATAAACAAGTTACTTGAAAGAAGAAACTGAATGTAACTTGCATCATATGTACGGCTGGAGGATCGATGTCAGGTGATGCCGGGACATGGAACTCTGACTGTCGGGTGGTGATGTTTACTTTTCTAATACAATTTATTGTAGTTTGAAGGAAACTAAGTTCTTGAGAATTATGGGCATCCAGGTATGGCTGTGTCAGTGGCTTTTGGCTGAAGCCTTCTTCCCTGTATGTGTGTGATGTTTCTACATCAGTTTAACTTTCAGCAAGATTTGATTTGTTTTACTTCTGCAAAGCACTGGCTACCATGATGAATAGTTTAAATATATTGCCAATAGTGCACAGGTATTAGACAGCAAGTATTGTTCAGTCCATTAACTAATCTTTAATGGTTCCTTAAGTGGTGAGCATGAGAAGATAGTGGTGCAGCAAAAATGAACCAAGGATTTTAATGGAATGAATTTTGTTTTGCAATGGTCCAGCTGATGCAGCAAGAGTGGAAGGAACTGGGTATGATTTTCCAAATTGAACCAATGTGATTCAAGTTTTGTTTTGGTACTTCCATGAATAAAGGCACAGTATCTTAATGATTGTGTTATTGAATCAATGGCCTTAAGGCACGAGCTAAAATCCAACCATAGCATGAATTGCATTAGAATAGGAAATTATATAGATTTTAGAACATAGAACAGTACAGCAAAGGAACAGGTCCTTTGGCCCATGATGTTGTGCTGAACTAATTAAACTAGTACTTAAATGCCTAACTAAACTAATCCCTTCTGCCTACATAACGTCCATCTCCCCCCATTCTCTGCACATTCATGTGCCTATCTTAGAGCCTCTTAAACACCTCTATTGTATTTGCCTCCATCACCACCCCGGCAGCGCATTCCAGGCACCCACCACTCTGTGTAAAAAAAATTGCCCCGTACATCGCCTTTGAACTTACTCCCTCTCACCTTAAATGCATGCCCTCTAGTATTAGACATTTCAACCTTGGGAAAAAGATACCGCTGCCTACTCTACCTATGCCTCTCATAATCTTATAAACCTCTATCAGGTCTCCCCTCAGCCTTCGCTGCTCCAGAGAAAATAACCCAAGTTTGTCCAACCTTTCCTTATAGCACATGCCCTCTGATCCAGGCAGCATCCTGGTAAACCTCTTCTGCACCTTTTCCCATACCTCCCCATCCATCCTATAATGGGGTCACCAGAATTGAATGCAATACTCCAGATGCGGCCTAACTTGAGTTTCATAAAGCTACAACATAACTTCCTAACTCTTGAACTCAACACCTCGACTAATAAAGGCAAGCATGCCATACACCTTCTTTCTCACCCTCTCAACCTGTGCAGCCACTGTCAGGGAGCTATGGACTTGGACCCCAAGATCCCTCTGTATATCAACTGTCCCTTTACATTTGATCACCCAAATTGCAACACCTCATATTTGACCTCACATTTTCTCCTTTGTTAATTTTCTTTCCCTTGTCCTTCAGCTCAAAATGTCGTTTTCTTGAAGCTGCTGGATAAATGTATGGTATGGGTCATGGAACATCTAGGATCTCAGTGAACAATAGTCCAAGAGATACAGAAATGTACAAATTGAGAAAGAAACAGACAATTCTACATTGATGTCGAGAAGGTTACAGATCAAGTGCTAGTAAATGATTATTATGATAGATAGGTACTTGATGGTTGGCATGGACGTGGTGGGCTGAAGGGCCTGTTTCTGTGCTTTATGACTCTTATGACTAATTGATAGAGAAGGAAGTTAGATGAAATAGAGACAAATCATGTCCAGAAAGGGAAAGAAAGATTAAGAGAAAAGTAAGAATTTTTAAAATAGTTGGAAGTGAATGAAATGAAGGGAATTTTGGAAGCAAACAGGCCTATGTTTAGTAGGTATGAAGAGATTGGGTTTCTCTGTAGTATCCCATAAAGTGAAATTTTTGTTGTTTGAGATGGCTTAAAAAGTAGGTCAGCTGAACAACTGGAAAATGGAATGAAAACAAAAAATATTGAAAATGCTCATCAGGTGAAGAGAGAAGCTTCTGTGGAGGAAAATCACGGTAGTGATACAGGTCGTCTGATGAAAGGTTGGCAACCTGAACAGTTAACTCTGGTTCTGGTTCCACAGATTCTATCAGGTCTATTGAACATTTTCTGCACTTTTTGTTTTTAATTCCAGATTTTCAGTACCTATAGTATTTTGCTCTAATAATACCATATCATTGAGCAAGGAATGACGTAAGTTTTCATTTTTGTTTCATTAACCAAAAATAATTGTTGAATAAATCCTAGTTTGGGTGGTGGGCATCCTGCCTGAGTGCAAAATGTTCCCTTCCAAGTACATTGGGACCCAATCAAAACAACTTGGTATTTGGTATTCCAGCAACATTTCTGCATGCAGTAAATTGTTTAAAATCTTGGAACAATTTCAATTCTTTTCCTTATTTCTCCATTGTCTTTTACTCTCTTAAATCCATTACTTCTTTCTCTTTGTTTCACATTTAAGTTGCATGTTCAAATCCCACTGTGGCAGCTTAGAATAAAAATTTAATTGATTTCAACTGCATTAAAAGACTACAGCAATTCAGTTCATCAAAAGGTTAATTAAGTATTTGGGTGTGAGAAACCGATACCACTAATGGTAACCATGAAATCACTGGACTGTTGGGAAAACACATATGGGTGATCAGTCTCCTTGAGGGAAGGAAACTTGGTCTGATCAATATATTGACTTCCAACGTCTCTCTGAAATGGCCCAGCAAGCCTCACAAAATGGTACAAGTGGGAATACCATTCAAATTTGGACTAAGGTGATTCAAGGCAACTCACCAGTAGTTTCTCCTGGACATCAAGGGATCATTAATGAATACTGCCTTTGCCAGTGACAACCTTACACCGTAAATAACTTAAAAGAATAAGATTGCTGGGGAAGCATAAATCCTTACATTGCTACTGACGCAGGAATATGATACTATGTTAGCACTGGACTTACACATATTGCAAGAAATATTCAAGAGAAAAAGCTTCTTAGAATACAAAAGAAATGAATGTTCTTAATGATGAATGTGATCTAAAATTTAGTACATCCTTCAGAGAAAAATATTCAGCATCTATGGTGAGATATAGTGCAGAAATTAAGTATTGTTAAAATACTAATTTGAATGCAGCAATGCATTCACCATTAATGTTACTGGGGAGGAGAAACAAAATTGTCTCCAAAACAAAGTAAGGTAGCAAAAATGCTGCTCAATGTTTGGCTGACTGTTAAAAGGGTGCTCTTTGGACTTGCCTGTAAACAACACTGGAGAAATTAAACTACTGTGTTATTCCTGACCCAGTGCTGAAGTATTAAAAGCAATGTTCATGAACCATTCAAAATTCCACTCTCAGCCACAAAATTTCAGTTGATGCTCATAATAATTAGGGATGGCTTTCAGCTGGAGGCTATAACCACCATGAGCAAATTTCCTTTTAATTCCTATAATCCTTACCTGATATGAATGCCGAGTAAAACAAAATGTGAAAATAGAGACGGGCCCATTCAATCCCTTGAGTATGTTCTAGAGTATGATCTAGATCATAAGCTCATATTATTGTCACTCATTCCCACCTTCTGAGAAAGTATGAGTACTTCTCAATTAAGGAAAAAATAGGCTTTGGAATTTTAGAGATGAGCAACTTCTGTCCTTGTACCTATTTGCTCTTTTACAGATATGATTTGACTGATCAGGAGAAAATTAATGCATGAGTATGTCACTATGAAAAATATTCTGCTTTATACATTAAAGATTGTGAAATATGGAGGGAAAGTTGACTTTTGTACTGCAATTCTAATCCAGGAGGTATGATAAAACTGATCCACTACCTTAAATTTGTTTGACATTTATGAATCGGTACTTGTATACTTGAGTCCCAGTTTGGACAGGCAGTTTCCCACTGGCATTGAATCAGATGACAGGCTGCAAAAGACGTGGTCAATTTTTAGAGTCATAGGATCGTACAGCACAGAAATCGGTCCTTTGGGCCCACCTCGACCATGCCGACCATGATGCCTATCTATGCCAATTCCATTTGACCACACTAGGCCCATATCTCTCGATGCTTTTCCTATCCAAGTCCAAACACTTTTAAAATGTTGCAATAGTATCAGCCTCCACCACCTCCTCCGGCAGTTTGTTCCAAATATTCACCACCCTCTATGTGCAAAACGTACCCCTCACATCTGCTTTAAATTTCTCCCCTCTCAATTTAAACCTGTGCCCCCTAGTTCTAAATTCCCCTGCCCTGCTAAAAAGATTCTGACTATCTATCCCATCTATGCCCTTCATAATTTTATAAATCTCTTTAAGGTCACCACTCAGCCTCCTATGTTTCTCTGAGAATATATCCAGCCTATCCAATTTCTCCTTGTAAGTACAACCCTCCATTCTTGGCAACATCCTGGTGAATCTCTTCTGCACTCTCTGTATTGCTACCACATCCCTCCTGTAGTGTGACAACCACAAATGTTCACAATAATCTATGTATTGTCTAACCAATGTTTTGTAGAGCTGTAATATGATGTCCAAACTGTTATACTCAATGCCTTGGCCTATGAAGGCAAGCATACCAAATAAACTTTTCATGACCTTAGAGTCATAGAGCCATACAGCATGGAAACAGGCCCTTCAGCTCAACTCGTCCACACCACTGTGTTGCCCTTATTCACATGTGTCACCATTTTCAGGGTGCTATGGTCTCACACCAAAGGTCTTTCTGTATGTCAACGCTTCTAAGATCCCTGCCATTTACTCTATGTCCCACCAGAATTTGACTTCCCAAAGTGCACTAACTCCTACTCTGCCCAACTTTCCAGCTGATCTATGTCCCACTATCTTCTTCACTATCTATGACTCCAATTTTGTGAACTCTGTAAACATTTATATATATTACAAACAAATTAGTGCAAGATTTTTAGCTACATTTTTAACATCAGTATTTCATAAATGTTAAATATGTACAATGGAAAGCAAAATCATTCTTAAAAATATGTAGGTAAATGTCCAGTCATATTAGTATAGAACATTATCTCCACCTTACTGTGGAGTTTTTGTTGTCTTGTCTGGATCCTAATAATGGAAAATGGTTTCAAATATTCCTATTTGTGGTTTAACACGTCAAGGCACGTGCAACTTATATTAATTTACTAATTTGTGCAAGTTAGGGGTAGAGTTCCATTGGAAACTTAAAATTAAAAAAAACACAGTAAATGAAAATAAAAAAACTGCAGATGCTGGAAATGTGAAACAAAACAGAAAATGCTGGAAACACTCAGTGGGTCAGGCAGCATCTGCGGAAGGAGGAAAAGAATTAATATTTCAGGACAACAACCTCCTAGTCAGAACTGGGAAAGAGAACTGGGTAGAGATTAGAAACAAAAAGGGTGTCGTCACTTTGTAAGAGGGTGTATTGCAGATCTCCCGACAGTCAATAGGAGATGGAGGAACAGGTATGTACGCAGATATCAGAGACATGCAATAAAAAGAGGATTATTGTACTGGGGGATTTCAGTTTCCCAAATATTAACTGTGATTGCCTTAGCTTTAAAGGCTCAGAGGGGTGGAATTTTTGAGGTGTGTCCAGGAGAGCTTTTTAACACAATATGTAGACAGCCCAGCAAGGGAAGGAAGTCTGGTCTGGGAAAGAAGGTCTGGGAAGAACACTGGTCAAGTGGAGGGAGTGTCAGTGGCCATAGTAACCATAACTCTGTATACCTTAATGTGGTTATGGAAAAGGATAGGAATGAACTAGTAATAAAGCTGTTAAATTGGGGGAAGGCCAATTTCATTAACATAAGGGAGACCAAGGAAAGGTAGATTGGGAGCATCTACTTGCAGATATGTCTACATCTGCACAGTGGGAAGCATTCAAAGGAGAAATAACAAGAGTTCAAGGACAACATGTTCCCGTAAGGGTAAAAATTAGGGGTGATGAGCATAGGGAACGCTGGATGTTGAGCGTTGTTGTGGGTTGGATAAAGAGAAAAAAGGAAGTATAGGTTTAGGGAACTAATGAGCAAGGCACATCAAGAGTATAAAAAGTGGAGGTAGATGCTTAAGAACGAAAATAAGAAGGCTAGGAGGGTTTCTGAGAAATCACTGGCAGACAGAATTAAGGTAAATATGAAGGCAGTCTATAAGAATATTAAACCAAAAGAATAACCAGGAAAATGTAGGCCCCATTAGGGACATCATGGGCAATCTGTGCATGGCGCCAGAAGGTATAAATGAGTCCTAAATGAATACTTTCCATTAGTATTCACAGAGGAAACAGATTTTGTAGTTGGGGAATTCAATAAAGGGGTAGATGAAAGTCTAGTGAAAGTCTCCATAAACAGAGAAGGTACTGGATGCCTTGGTGGGCTTAAAGGTGGATAACCTGCAGGATCAGGTGGGATTTATCCCAGGCTGCTACAGGAGGCAAGGGAAGAGAGTGCAGAGGCTCTGGCCGAGACTTTTAAATCTTCCCTAGATACAAGAAGAATTGCCAGATGACTGGAGGACAGCAAATATGTTTCCCCTTTTCAAGAAAGGCAGCAGGGAAAAGCCTGGTAACTGTAGACCTATGAGCTGAACAACATTGGTGGGGAAGATACTGGAAAAAGTTCTGAGAGAGAGGATTAATGATCACTTGGAAAGGCAGAGACTAATCAGAGACAGCCAATATTGCTTTGTCAAGGGCTTGTCATGTCTAACCAATTTGACTGAATTCTTTGAAGAAGTAAGCAAAGTGTATTGATGAGGGCAGGGCAGTACATGTGATTTACATTGACTTTAGTAAAGCCTTTGACAAGATCCCACTTAGGAGACTCGTTCAAAAAATTAGGGCCCAGAGCAAGTTAGAAAATTGGATCTAAACTTGGCTTGGCAATAAAAGACAGGGTGTGATGGTAGAGGGTTGGTTTTGTGATTGGATGCCTATGAATAGTGGTGTCCCACAGGGACCCTTGCTGTTTGTAATATATGTGAATGACCTGAATGTGGATGTGGGACACAAGATCAGTAAGTTTGCAGATGACACAGGCTTGGTGGAGTTACTGATAGTGTGGAAGGTAGTCTTAGGCTGCAGAGAGATGTCAATGTGTTGGTGAAATGGGCTGAAAAATGGCAGATGAAGTTTAATTGAGAAAAATGTGAGGTGATGCATTTTGGAATCACTGATGAGGCTACGCTATATATCATGAATGGTTGGGTCTTTGGCAGTTTTGGGGAACAGCGAGATCTTGAAGTATAGGTCCATAGATCTTTGAAGATGGAAATTCAGATAATGTGGTTAGGAAGGCATATGGGATACTGGCCTTCATTAGTTGGGGAATTAAATACAGAATTAGGGAGGTTATGCTTAGTCAGACCTCAGATGGAGTACTGTGTGCAGCTCTGGCCATGAAGGTTTAGGAAGGATGTGATATCACTAGAGAGGGTGCAGAGGAGATTCATCAGGGCGTTGCCTGGGATTGAGCAGTTCAGTTACAAGGAGAGACTGGAGAAGCTGGGTCTGTTCTCCCTGGAGTGGAGGAGGTTAAGAGGGGACATGATTGAACTATATAAAATGATGAGGGGTTTAGACAGAGTAGACTGCAGAGGTTGCTAAAATTAGAGGATATAAGGGTCAAGAGATTTAAGAGAACATATGAGGGGGACCATATTCCCCCAGAGAGTGGTAAATACTTGGAATGCACTGCTGAGGGAATGGTTGAAGCTGGTTTGCTGACAGCATTTAAGAAGTGTCTAGATGAGCACTTAAATCACTTAGGTGTAGAGGGCTATGGACCTAGTGCTGGTTGATGGGATTAACATGGAAGGGTGCTCACTGGTTGGTGTGGACGAGTTGCGCTAATGGCCTCTTTCCATGTTGCATGATACTATGATTCTAATAGAGAAAAATAAATTATTTGCAAAGAAGGTGAGGTGGTAAAGATAGGAGAATGGAATATCTGTGATAGGGCGAGACCATGGGATAAGTAATGATTGATGGGTTACTTGGAGAGTAGTAATGAAAAGGAATGTAAAATGTTGCAAAATGCAGGGCCATTTGACTTGACCAGCAGGTCAGACTGTGCTAACGGAGAGAAAAAAAAAGAGCAAATATCACAGATGGATGAGTTACAGCAGAAATGGCAGTTCTGATGCAGACAGAGAAAGTGAGTTAATGAAAGAGTCTGGAAGGCTGCAAAGGAAGATAAGGTGCTGTTCCTCAAGCTTTGTGTTGAGCCTTGTTGTGACAGTGCAGGGTCACAACAAGGCTCTGTGGAATGAACTTACGCGCTCTGCAAAGCACTCACTGATTTGTATTTGGTTTCTCCAATGTAGAGGAGATCACATTGTGAACACTAAAAATAGCACATCAGATTGAAAAACAGTACAAGTTGCAATTGGTAATAAACTGAGGAGACAGGATGATAATAAATGATAGATTTTACAGGACAGACCCATCAAAGTCTCTCTTCTCTGCACCTTGCAACCTTTCTAGAAAAGATAAAGTATCCTAGACGGTAAATTCATTGAATTGCGACAGTGGTATGTCACAGTATAAAATAACCCAACACTGAATATGCACGGTCAGGCAGTAGGATATACAGAACATTCATGTCACTCTAAATTTATTCCATAATGAAATGTAGAGCATGAAAAATCCTATTAAAATAGAGAACTAGTCCTGATGTTTAAATACAACTCAAAATAGAGTCCATGACCAGCCATCAGTTATGGCAGGGCTTACATGCCATAACAGGTTACAAGACGAAGTCGGGCTGCATAGCTAACAACAGCGCATCCCTTCCTAATGAACTTAACGCATTCCACACACGTCTTGAACAAAAGGGAAGTGGATTGTCACCATCCACCCTGACAGCCACCAACATAGCTGAACCTGTGATCACAGTGGAGGATGTAAGATCAGTCTTCCGGAGAGTGAACACGAGGAAAGCACCTGGCCCAGATGGTGTCTCGGGCCGTGTGCTCAGATCTTGTGCTGATCAGCTGGCAGAAGTATTTGCAGACATATTCAACCTCTCCCTGCTTCAATCTCAGGTTCCTTCCTGTTTTAAGAATACCACTATCATCCCGGTACCAAAGAAAAGCAAGGTAACATGCCTCAATGACTACCGACCAGTGGCTCTGACATCCACCATCATGAAGTGCTTTGAGAGGTTGGTCATGGCACACATCAACTCCAGCCTTCCAGACAACCTGGACCCATTGCAATTTGCCTATCAGTGTAACAGGTCTACAGCGGATGCCATCTCCCTGGCCTACACTCAGCTCTGGAGCATCTGGACAATAAAGACACATACGTTAGACTATTATTTATTGACTACAGCTCTGCCTTCAACACAATAATTCCAAGCAAGCTTGTCACCAAATTCCAAGACCTAGGACTCAACACCTCCCTCTGTAACTGGATCCTTGACTTTCTAACAAACAGACCGCAATCAGTGAGGATAGGCAGCAATACCTCCGGCACGATTATTCTCAACACTGGTGCCCCACAAGGCTGTGTACTCAGCCCTCTACTCTACTCCCTATACACTCACGACTGTGTGGCCAGATTCTGCTCTAACTCCATCTACAAGTTTGCAGATGATACCACCACTGTAGGCCGTATCTCAAACAGCGATGAGTCGGAGTACAGGAAGGAGATAGAGAGCTTAGTGGAATGGTGTCATGACAACAACCTTTCCCTCAATGTCAACAAAACTAAAGAGCTGGTCATTGACTTCAGGAAAGGGGGCGGTTTACATGCACCTGTCTACATCAATGGTGCTGAGGTCGAGAGGGTTGACAGCTTCAAGTTCCTGGAAGTGAACATCACCAACAACCTGTCCTGGTCAAATCACGTGGATGTCAAGGCCAAGAAAGCTCACTGGTGCCTGTACTTTCTCAGGAGGCTAAAGAAATTTGGTTTGTCCCCTTTGACTCTCACCAACTTTTACCGATGCACCATAGAAAGCATTCTATCTAGATGTATCATGGCTTGGTACGGCAACTGCTCTGCCCAGGACCACAAGAAGCTGCAGAGAGTTGTGGACACATCCCAGCGCATCACGGACACTAGCCTCCCCTCCTTGGATTCTGCCTTTACCTCTCGTTGTCTTGGTGTAGCAGCCAGCATAATCAAAGACCCCACCCACCCGGGACATTCTCTCTTCTCTCCTCTTCCATCGGGTAGAAGATACAGGAGCCTGAGGGCATGTACCACCAGATTTAAGAACAGCTTCTACCCCACTGTGATAAGACTATTGAATGGTTCCCTTATACAATGAGATGGACTATGACCTCACGATCTACCTTGTTGTGACCTTGCACCTTATTGCACTGCACTTTCTCTGTAGCTGTGACACTTTGTACTGTTATTGTTTTTACTTGTACTACATCAATGCACTCTGTACTAACTCAATGTAACTGCACTGTGTGATGAATTGACCTTACAAACGATCGGTTTGTAAGACAAGCTTTTCACTGTACCTCGGTACAAGTGACAATAATAAACCAATACCAATACCAAGCAAATTGCTTTTTTCTTAGTCACACCTGGATTGAGTATTGCTTTAAAATGATTGTTAGTGTTATTCTTAATTTTCAAACTTCAGATCTTTGTTTACCTGTGTGGTTTGCAACTCACACCTGCACTGTTGTAATCTACATTGTGTGAATCCTTCATTCATGCCTTTATTATTCCTCATCCAAGTGTGCATTGTTGGCAACTGAAATTCAACCAGGTTGATATCGAGTGTTTACAATTTCTTCCATTAAATGTTACACCTTTGGAATTCCCCCAAGGCACTCCATATCTAGTTCTGGGATGTCATTCTGCTGCCATCAGCTAAAAGCGTAAACTCTCACTTTAAAAAAAACAGTGCTTAAATATTGGACCCAACACTGCAAAGAGGTGAAAATCAGTCGAGAAATATTGCATGCATTTAGCTATTAAGAAAATGGCATTTGATGAGGGGTCAGTAGGGAGTGGGTACATTTCATATATTTTCTTTCAAGCCAGCGGTTGTTTCAAACTGCAAGTATAATCAAGTTAATTTTAAACAGAATGGTCTTATCAGAAAGGCAGACAAATGTTTGTCGATCTGGGAAAGACCACTGCCAAGCCATCCAGGTGTCTGCCACTTCTTAAGCAGTACTTCGGGGATGAGGGTAATGCTTCCACTTCAGTTCTATTGGTTCGGAGGTGACAAATGAACCCAATATGACACCCTCAGATTTTGCCACAGGTGGCGCAGGAGGCACTTGGCAAGATGGCAGGTGGGTAACTAGGGAGGAGGTGCATTTCTGACACAGTTGTGAATACCATGCTCCCTCTCCACTTTAGAGTTTGTGGACCTGGGTTCCCTTGGGACCCAGTAGAGGTGTTGCATTTTTTCAAGGAGGTTTTTAGAACATCCTTAAATCTCTTCCTCTACCCATCTGGTAACCACCTCCCATGACAAAGCTCGTCTGCTTCAGGGGTCTGGTGTTGGGAAAGTGAACGACATGACCTGCACAATAGAACCAGTTGAGTGCAATTAGGGCCTCAGCACCGAGGATGTTGGCCAGGGATACCAATGTCAATTTGCTTCTCCTGCCAGAAGAATTTTGTGGATCCTAGCGCAGTGCTTTTGGCACCCACAATAGCAACAAATGAGATTTTGCCAGAAAACAGCCATGTTTCAAAGATTATGCTCAAAGCAGCTTGTAGTGGTATTCAGCTTAAGGGGATGAAAATAAATGTTAACCAGAAATAAAAATAATTGATTAACACATGAAATAAATCAGGAGCAATGGACAATAGCTCTGATTAAACCAAATACATACCAGCTAACATGCTGGTTTTAACAATTATATTGTACTTCATATTGTTATTTGTGAATAGTTATTTAATCTGAAAACCACTGGTCAGAGAAACAGGCAATATGGAGCAAATGCTTCCCAAGTCCAGTTAGATTTGGAGGCCCTTGGGTGCACGTCTCTACAACAGCAAAGTCCTTTAGTACAATTCCAACATCAGATATTAAAGATCCTTTTACAGACAGCTGAATTTAGAGATTAAAATATTAACCTGTATGAAAATTGTTATTCTAACAATGTTAAGTTCATGAGCACATTATTTCTGTAACAATTAAGACTTTAATGCCAGTACATACTTCTTTTGAACAGTTCTTAAAATCAGAATGTTTTACAACATGCAACTTACTGACTGCCTCAAAGGAAATTAGCCAAGACACACAAACTGGTATGCTCCTAAACTTTCTCAGAAAGCTCAGAGGAGAATGATATCAAAACCTTGCTTACTTAAGTAGATAAAGATTTCCCAGAGTGTCACTTACAAAAGAGTCAAATTAACTGAGATGTGTTTCTTAATGTAATACAGCAGAGAGAAGGGAAAGGATGGAATGTAATTTCTCCTGTAAAGTGGATCCGATCCAAGGGTACACAGAGAAATCATGATATGGAGAAGAAACTTTAAGTGGAATGTAGGGAATATTTTTAGTCAAGTTGATAAGTAGTTCTTCCGATCCAATATGGACTGCAATTTTCTTTCAAGCCATTCACAACACTACTCAGTCATCAATCATACACATTTATTTAGTAATGGGGCTTCTTGAACTGACATAGTCATGGTACTGATAATATTCCCACAATCAAATCAGGTTAGGATCATCACTCAAGAACAAATTACTTGTGATGTGCATTTCAAGATGATGCCCTGCTGAGTCGGGGTGGTGAGCAGTGATGTCAAAATAGACTGGGTTATTTGTTGCACTGCATTTACTTAGATAGCAAACACAGCTTGGCCTAGTGCACTAGTACTAGACAGCAAATCCAGTGATGGGCCACAAATTACTCTGTAAGGGTACAGTTAGGCATCCTGCATTTCTGCAACAGCATGCATTGAGGCAAATGTTGTGTACTTAGTCATACTATTATATTGTGTTGCTCTTGAAGGATCTGGAAATGTGTGCCACACCTTTGGTTACTAAGCCTCCGTCCTACTCTGCTAGCCGCATGGTTGTCAAATCCAGTTTTGTTGAGTTTGTTGAGCACTGGCAGCCACAGGTAATGATGGCACAGAGTTGATGGGCCTTCTGCTTTGCAAACTAATGATCTGGCCCTTGGCTAGTAAAAGAATAAAATCTGTCACTTGCTAATCCAAGCCTGGATGTTTTAAATATTACCAGAAATCTTCATTACCATGGGAATTAAAAATGGATAGGACATGCATCACTAAATCAAGTCCATAATTCCCTCCATGGCAGGGGAAGATGTTGCTGGAACAGCTGAAAATGGCTGGGCGAAGGTGGCTGCAGTGAAACAGTAATGATAAGTCTCAACAATTATGACCACCTTTCCTCACCAGGTAAGGTTCCAGACACAGGAAGCTTTCCCCAAGACTTACAGACTAATCTACCCTGAAATCTTTAAATATTTATTAGTGTACAAATTTAATATTGAAAACAGTTTTGCTAATCGTTCTCATTTAGCTGGGTTATGGTTGTGATGAAGTCAGAAGCAGAATGGAACAGGGAATCTAGGCTAGAGCTTTGCAGCCACATTATTGGAAAGCATTGCACAGTATGATAATTTGTAGCCCGTGCTATCAATTCCTTAAGAGCTGATTTCTCTCTTCAAAGCTTAGAGATACCCTCTTAGCTGCAGGTGGTTATATACATGGGCAACTTTCCACTCAACTTCACTACAATGCCTTTTCAGGCTATTGAAGGAGGGATGACTTCTGGTCCACAGATCTTCAACAGGACAAAATATCACAGTTAAAAGTTGCTAGTGGTACAAAACTTGGTGGGATTGTGAGCAGGGAGGATGATGTAAAGAGCCTTCAAAAGGATATAGATGAGTATATCATTGAGAACATGGAGTATAATCAGAAAAATGAGAGGTATCAATTCAATGCACAAACAGAAAGAGTATTTTTTGGAAAATACAACGATTAGGAAATGTTATTGTTCAAAGGAACCTGGGTGCTTTAAAACATGTCACAAAACTAACATTTAAGTGCAGCAAGCAAGTATTAATGGGTAGATGATATGGTGGCCTTTATCGTGAGAGATTGAAGTGGTCCAACTGTAATTGTATAGGAACTCAGACAGACCACACCAAGAATTTTTAGTCTTGGTCTCCTTACCAAAACAATGAATATATTTACCACTGAGTGAATGCACTGAAGAACCACTGGACTGGTTTCTGAAGTGGCAGATCTGCCCTACAAGGAGAGATTGGATAGCCTCGGCCTGTATTCTTTAGAGTTTAAAAGAAGAGATCTCATTTGAAATTTACACAATTCTTATTGGGTGGATGTTTCCTTGGCTGATGGGTTCAGAAACAGGAATCACAGTCTCAGAATTGATAAGCCATTCAGAACTGGAGAGGTTTCCATCATGCAGATTGTGGCAAATCTTTGGTGTTCCCTACCCTAGAGGATTGTGGAAGCCCTGTTATTGAATTTTTCAAAACAGTAATAGATTGCTAGATACTAAGGAAATCAAGGGACATGGAAACAGTGCAAATAAATGGTATTGAGGCAAGTGATTAGCTATGATTTGATGAAACTGTAGACTGGACCCGAAGGGCCAGATGGTTTGCTCCTACTTCATTCTAATGTTCTTAAGACTGCCTTAATAAATTCAGTTAAACTGCGACAATAAACCAATAAAACCCCAATGTTCTAAATTTTATTCAACTGTGTGTTGATCAGTTTCCCCATCCCTCCAACTATGAGAACTGTTACAATAGTAAAGTGGCACAGAAATACTTTTATTGTTTCAATCACCATTTACAGAAACTATTTAAAATTACATTATTGAATGTCTAGCCTACATGTTTTGCATGAATTTCTTCATAACCAGCGCAAACATTGTCAATTTATATTATTACATAAACCTTCCAGCTAGTGAAATATAATTATCTCCAAACTGTACACAGAAAAATGTATTGCACTGTGGGTAAACAGTACACTCATGCAATTTATGTTTGGTACATTTTTTCCAGTTAAATGTAACCACCACCTCTTGGTCACAGTTAAAACCAAGCTGAATTAAAAGCAATGCAGCAATTGAATATACACAGCCTTTCTGCAATGTCTTTTCATATGAACATCACAAAACAGACACTCTAATTCACATTCTTGATTTTACAAATGTAAAATTAAAACTGAAAAATTGTGGCTTCTTCATTAACATAAATTAATTACTTAACTGCTTATTGCAAAGTAAAAATCATTTTACCGCAACACAACAGAAAATAGCTCCAATTCAAAAGAAACATCAAGTGATATAACAGCGTCCCTACTGCGATTTCAAAGGTCATGTATTATGCTGTAGTCTTGCTTTCTTCTGGTCGGAAGGCACAGGAATATGCTGGTGACTTTTTAAAATCAGTCAAGAATCCAGGCAATAAAAGTAGTCTGAATGGATCCCGCATAATTAAATACATAAATGGTTCACTTCATTATTTTGACACCAATGTGAAATTTACATTATATCCAAATTAAAGATATAGTGCTTCAGTGTATAATACAAGATTTTACTGTTCAAAGTCTAATTACAGAATAAAGAGAATAAACTGCCCATACAGAAGAAAATACTGGATACAGCAAAGGACAAAATACATAGACACCAACACAGTCATCTTTACACCCAGCATACAAGAAATAGCAACATACACACAAAAATATTAAGTGCAAATATCTTTGGAAGTTAGAATAAAATAATTACCAAAACAAATGTGTTTTTAAAAAAGGCAGATAATTTACTTCAAGTACAAGATATGTGACCCATAAGAGGTCAGTTTAGTGTTTATGAACCTTCATCAATTCATTTTTTCCGCTGGAACACATTCGCCAACATTGCACCTGAAGTAGAGAGCTGACCCATTTTGTTCAAGAATCTCGTCTTTGTGTCTTCACTTACAAGACTTGCAGCAATAGACATAGAACTTAAAGCAAAAACAATGAGTGACTTGGATTATGTGTCATGTTGAATTTAGCTGACAAATATGCAAAAATATGTTCAGTAATCATTTAAATGCAAGGAAACAGTTCAAATAAATTGTCATCAGTTTTTTTTAAAAAAGGACAGAAAAACACATGGGGTTTAAAAACAAATGGCACCCTCTAACTCCCCTCAAATATGGGTTGCTCATTTTTTTCATTGTTGTAAAATAATGTTACATATGTATAAATTATGTATAATTTATATTCTGAGAGATGTCTGTAGCTATATTCCTGTGATGCTGCTGCAAGATTTTCACTGTAATCCACGGTACATGTGCAAATGACAATAAACTTGACTAATATCTAATGCCTTAGAACCGAGCATTCAAAGGATCAATGAAATCACCTTCAATTTATGACAATTTGACTGATGTACAGATTTGCCAAGTATACCTAGGTGTTGAATGTTATTAGCATATATCAAATTAAATCTATATTTAGTAATAGCTGCCAGGTTGACACCAAAGCCAAGTGTGGCAGTGATGGCACATTCCAGGTAGCACCAGATGACACATCTGCTGCAGAACCTGGAGTACCCCTGTCAGTAATACTGAATAAGAGAACTGTTGTCTGCAGATGATGCTGCTGCTTTTACTTCTGGACATTTTGTTGGTTGTGGCCATAAGTAAATTGCCTAAGAAAGTTTTAGAATTTGGATGAGAATGTCCCTTCACTGCACAGGAACTCAAAATTTGTGTTAGCTTAGAAGTAATCAGGTTTGAATGTTCCTTTAGGCAGAATCTCTTATGCAAATACAACTATTGAGTTGTTTCCTAAACTTAGAAGTCATCAACATTAGAAAATTAGGATCAGGTCAGGGTGTTGATCATCCTGAATCCATGCCACCCAATGCAAAAATCACAAATCGAGAAACTGGCATCTAAGGAGATAGACATACCAACAAAACCAAACCCAACGAGGCACAGATCACAGCAACAAAAGCACAATGTCGTTAAAACAAACTTCTCAAAACATGAGAACCATTTTATTAAATGATTTAAAACAGGTGGTTTAGCAAAGGTTATTTTTGGTGCTCCAACCAATTGAAACTTTTCTTTGTCATTGGCAGTGATTTCCAAATTAAAACAGGCTAAAGCTGGATGAGCTGCTTCCTACTGCTGAGTGAGGGAAGATCACTTGGGAATTTTCCAATCCCCATGAAGATCACTTGCTACTGGAGACATGAAAACATTGTTATATCAGCACTTCAACATTAACCTGGAGATTTATTGCACAGCTCATTGAATCTGAAATGGAAAGCAGGTACTTGAAATGACAGCAAGTTCTTTGATGTTAATCAAGTGTTGAAGCAACAAACTAATTGTCATCCTCTCAGAAGCAGCACATGACTGATATTTTTGGATAAACAGGATTGAGGATGGGGTAGGGACATTGGAGTGAGAAGGGGAGGTGAGTTTAGGCTTTGGGTGCAAATCAGGAAATCAGACACAAATTGTCCTGATTAGGTTATAGCTTAAGTTTCCACAAAAACAGCTAAACTTTTCATGGTTTTGTGCAGTCAGTGGAATCACATCTGATCATCTCATTGCTTATTTTCAATGCTAATTGTAGCCCAAGTAATCCTGGTGAAGATGAGAATCACCAAAAGTAACTAATTGTGTCAATTCCCCATGAACAACCTGGTTTTAAATCACTGAAAATGACAGAAAAATATACCCATCTACTGGCTTCATTAACATACCCTGGTAGGTTTATTCACAGGCCAATATTTCAATTATGAATGTTAAAGGAGTACACTGTGTGTGCAAGAAAATTGACAACAATTGCACAAACTCCTCACATGGCTGCAAGTAGGAATCAACAGAAACTGGTCATTTGCTAATATCGGCAGCATTATGGGCAGAGATGCTTCAGGCAAAATGATTTTTTTTGAAGCACTTAGCGGAAACTAGACGCAATTGTAACTAGAGCTCAGAATTCCCTGAACTTCTGCGGAGGTATGGCTGTTTTCATCTGGATTGTGATGCAGACAAAAAAAACCTCTACCTTAAAGTATTCAGGTTTATGTTTTCTTTAAAAATGACATTCAGACTCTAATATGCAACTTTGTTGCCCAATGTATATTGTAGATTTTTTCCTGCTTTTTGAACTTGTTAGATACCTATAAGATTATTATAACATAATAATAATCTTATTGTAGGGATATTCCAAGTCAAGCACTAAGCAACACACTGAAAATCAAAAGCTTAAGGCAAGCACACAGATGTTGAAATACGACAGAAAGTGCCACAAATACTTATGAGGTGAGGCATGTCAGAGAAACTCTCATGAGGTGAGGCATCACCCACAGAGAGAGAAAAACAGTGGAAACTTCTGGTTGATGACCTTCTGGCTGATGAAGAGTCGTTGATTGGCAACATCAACTCTCTTCACACATGCTGCCTAACCTGTTGAGTATTTCCTGCAATGTTTTTATTTCAGATTTCCAACATCTGCTGTTTATCCACAATGATGTTGACCTTTCTCTGCCATCTTGTCTGAAGGCAATGCTGATATTAACATAAATAGCAATAATGCTTTGAGCAAGCACTGCCATTCAGTGTGATCACGACTGAGGCTGTACCTCAAGTGCCTGAGTCCATCGGTGCCAGCTTTGGATATATTCAACGACTGACCATTCACAGTCTTCAGAATATTTCAAAGATTTACAACCCTCTATATCAAGAAATTCTCATTTGTCCTAAGTGGCTGCTTCCTTACCCCAAGATGTATGTACCCTAGTTTTAGGCTCACTGGGAAAATAGAACAGCCTCTCAGCTTCTGTTAACCTCTCTCAGAACCTAAATGAATGAGATCATCTTTCATCCTTCTGAACTCCAGTGAGCTGCAGGCTTATCTTGCTCATTGTCTCTATATAGTTCTACCAACAGGAATGAAGGTATTGAATCTAATAAACCCATTGCTAAATAGACCATAGAATGGTGCAGCACTGGACAGGCTATTCAGCCCATAATGTTGTGCCGATCTTACTGCCAATTTATACTAAATGTCCTCCTCCTGTGTGTCATTCATATCCCTCCATTCCCTTCATATTCATGTGAATATCTAGAAGTCTCTTAAACTCCACCAAACTGTGTCCACTACTACCCCTGGTAACCCACTCTAGGCACCTACCACTCTCTGCGTAAAAAACTTGCCCCTCACATCATCTTTAAGCTTCCTCACTGTAACCTTTAAAACATGTCCTCTGGTGTTTGATATTTCTACCACAGGGAAAGATTCTGACCGTCTACCCTATCTATGCCTCTCAATTTTAAAAACCTCTCTCAGGTCTCCCTTCAGCCTCTGATGTTCTAGGAAGAACAACCCAAGTTTTGCTTATAGCTCATAGCCTCTAAACTAGGCAGCATCCTGGTAAATCTCTTCTGCACCCTCTCCAATCTCCACATCCTTCCTATAATGGGGTGACCAGAACTGCATGCAATACTCCAAGTGTGGCCTGAAAGAAGTTTTATATAGCTGCAGCATGACTTCCTTACTCTAATACTCAACACCCCGATCAATGAATGCAAGCATGCCATACGCCTTTTTAACCACCTTATCCACTTGCGTAGCCACCTTCAGTGAACTATGGACCTGGACCCCAAGATCTCTCTGTACCTCAGTGCTATTAAGGGGTCCACCATTAACTGTATACTTCATCCTTTCATTTGACCTCCCAAAGTGCAACACCTCACACTTGCCCAGATTAAACTCCATCTGCCACTTCTCTGCCCATATCTGTAACTGATCTATACTCGCTGTATTTTTTGATAGTCCTTTATACTATCCATAAGTCCACCAATCTTGGTGTCATCTGCACACTTGCTAATCCATCCATCTACATTTTCATCCAAATCATTGATATACATCACAAACAGAGATCCCAGCACTGATCCTTGCGGAACACCACTGGTCATGGACCTCCAGCTAGAATAACAGCCTTCCACCCCTACTCTATCTTTCATGGGCAAGACAGTCCCAAATCCAAACTTGCAATTCACCCTGCATCCTATGCATCTTTATCTTTTGAAAGAAACTACCATAAGGGACCTTATACTATACCATACCAAGGTCCACGTAGATAACATCCACTGCCTTACCCCCACCAAGCTCCTTCATCACCTCCTCAAAAAACTCAATCAAGTTTGTAAGGCATGACCTGACCTAAGTAAACCCATGCTGACTGTCCCTAAGCAGGCCATGCCTTTCCAAATGTGCATAAATCCTATCCCTCAGTATGCTCTCCAATAGCTTCCCTACCACTGACATGAGGTTCACTGTCCTATAATTACCTGGATTATCCCCATTTCCCTTCCTGAACAAAGGTACAGCATTTGCTACTCTCCAGTCCTCTGGGACCTCGCCTGTTGCTAGTGAGGACACAAAGGTCCATGTCAAAGCCCCAGCAATCTTCTCACTTGCTTCTTTCAATATTCTGGGATATATGCCATCAGGCCCCGGGGACTTAACTACTTTAATGCTTTTCAGAAAACCCGGCACTAACTCCTCCTTAATCTCAAAATGTCCCAGCACATTTGCATGCCCCACTCTGCTTTCACTAACCTCCAATTCCTTCTCCTTGGTAAATACCAATGCAAAGTACTCAGTTAGTACCTCAGCCACTTGCTGACTCCAAGCACAAACTCCCTCCATTATCCTTGAGTAGACCTACCTTCTCCTTAGTTATCCTTTGTTTCTTAAAGTATAAATGATAGAACTTACAGAAAAACTCGAGTATGAATAAAGCTACAGTATGAATTGTGAATGTGCCCTGTTAAAAGACAAGCTTTTAAGCTGAGAGACTAAGATCCCCTCATTTTATTTTTTCCATCCAATTCTTGTTCAGAGCATGAAATATGTTGAAATGCAACCCTCCCCCAACTTGTTTGTCACAAAAGCACAACGTAATCAATGTATGTAGTATAAAAGATTACCTCTGAGGTTCCTGGACAGTCCTGTTTTCCACCTTCAATTCACATTCCTTAACCATAGAGTTTAGAATAACCTGAAATAATGTACAGTTAAATAGACATTTATTATAATCCTTGTAAATGGTAAATAATTGCAATGAAACACTTAATTTCAGCCAAATTAACTTTTTATTCTGCAGTACACTAATAATTTTAATCTGTGGCAGATCTATTACCCAGTGACGGGACTTAACTGCTTACCCCAGTGGAAGTCCATTTCTAGCATTCCTACGAGACCTGGATATTGGACTAATTATGGACAGTATTTTCCACTCAGCCCCTACTGGCTGCTTCTCTTTGGAACTCATGTAGGCTAACAGGTAGACAAGATTTTCCACTGCCCGCCCAGGTCTTAGGCTGGGAACACTGCCTGCCAAGCCCATGCTGGGTTAAACCTGGCATAATCAGAGTAGTTCCCTTTCAAATGAATGGAACTAACCAGCTCCTGGGAGAAAACTTAAATAGTTAAGTTAGCTTTAAGCATTCTAATTGATTTTGAGTGCGCTTCTCAGTTTTGTTAAAAATAATTCTGTCCCAAATGTTTCCTGAATGGCATGATCACAATTTAATAGCGAGGAGTCCATGGGACCAAGTTACATTGGCAATTGAATGTCAAACCACCTGCTGATTTCCACTCACTGTTGCCCCTCAGCTGATATTTCACGTTGAGCAACACTTGCAGAGCAAAGTAGCAAGGACACAGAATGTACACTAGTGAAGGTTCTCAGTGAACATCACCAAGACTGACTGAAAGCTCCAGCACCAAGCTGGCTGAGTCCTTCAGGACATAGCTGGCAGACTAGGTCTGCAATAGGTGGTGAATGAACCAAAACAGCAGATAAACCCAGTTAACTCCATCTCACCAAATGTATCTGTTGCAGATATATTTGCCCATGAAAACATTGGTTGGAGTTACTTCCTCACAATCCTTGTAGAGGCGAAGTTCTGGGTTTACACGTGGGACGCTCCCTATTGTTGTGTGTGGGGTATACCATCACACTGCACGACATGCACAGAGCAGATCTAGTACCTTAAACCAGGCATCCATAGATATTGAAGGCAAACAATACTAGCAGAATTCCATGCTGAGACATTAGAACCTGGTGAATCCCTCAGTTTCGCCAAGAGACCACCTCAGATTCATAAGCAGTACAGAAGGATATGGTAAGAGCAGCACAAGGCAAAACTAAAAATGATTTGGCAAAACTGTATTACAGGATAAAACAAGTGCTAAACAGCAGAAGCAGTCAATAGTCAACAAAATTAAGCAATTTCACAACCAACATAGCAAACTCAGCATTCCTGCCACACACAGTCATGACTCAGATGGATAATCAAGTAGCTAATGTGAGGTGGCTCACACACCACCAGCACGCTCAAAATCGGTAAATTGGTTTATTATTGTCACATGTACTGAGGTACAGTGAAAAACTTGTCGTGCATACTGTTCATACAGATCAATTCATTACACAGTGCATTGAGGTAGTACAAGGTAAAACAATAACAGAATGCAGAATAAAGTGTTAGTTACAGAGAAAGTGCAGTGCAGGTAGACAATAAGGTACAAATTCAAGAGACCATCTTATCACGTGGCCTAGCACATGGCTGTCCAAGATATGGCCGAAGCGATTGCAATCAGCTTCAGAAATGCCAAGTGGGGGATCCTTTTTTGCTTCCACCCGAGGTCCCCACCATCACAGAAACAACTCTTCAGCCAATATAATTCATTCCAGCAAATTCTAAGAGATTACACAAGATCTCAGCTGCATTCCTAAAGACTTGTTGTCTATATCCAGCCAGGCTTCAGGTCATGCTGTTCCAAATATAGTACAGGTCCTCCCCAGCTGATGAACACTCGACTTATGTACAGTCCAGCTGCTGCGGGGGTGCAGGCATTTTCTGCCAGGTGGGAACTCGGTTCGTGGCTGCATTTCTGACTTGTGAATTCTCTGGGTTACAAACAGTTACAGGAACTAAATTCTGCTGTAACCTGGGGACAACGTATAACTATGCTAGCCTCTACCTGACAATGTGGAAATTTGGTCCTGATGAAGGGTCTCAACCCAAAACATCAACTGTTTATTTCCCTTCACAGATGCTGCCTGACCTGCTGAGTTCCTCCAGCATTTTGTGTGTTGCTCCAGATTCCAGCATCTGCAGAATCCAGTCTCTCCAATGTGGAAAGTTGCCCAGGTATGCACTGCCTACAGGAGGCAGTCCAATTCATCCAATTATTGCCCCATCAGTATCTTTATATTCACTCACTTTTTGAGAAGTTTGGATGAAATCTGCATTAGGCAGTTTGAGATAGCATGATTGACAGGAAGGGGATCAAAATGATGGACTAGAGGGTACTTTATTCTTCCTTTTGCTCAATTTGCACTTTGAGAGAAGATTTAGTGACCAGATCCAGGAGGAGGAAAATTCATCAGTGGCATCCCTCCAGTACTAAACATTCCACAAAAACTCAAACGATACACAACTTTTGGAACTAAGTTAGCACCCCTCAGCACCATTCAAAGAAAACCGGGAAATCTCAAGGATTTATGGATACAAACCTCGTGCTCTGGTGAGAGGTGCTCCATATCTATTCGCAAACACTTTAGGCCAGGTAGGAAATGATTCACCATCAACTCCTCTGAGATAACTGGAGATAAAAACTTAAGGAATATTAACCATCAATTTTGATACATTTTGACCAAATGCTAATCATTTTAATATTCAGATAGCATTACTTTTGAACTGAGAGTAGATCATCGATCTCAAGTAAACTATAGCATTTAAGTGAAAGGCTAATAAGAATGAAGCCAAAAAAATCTTCTGATTTCAGAGAAAAATGATAAAATGAAAAAAAAGGGGGCAAAATGGAAAGCACAATCTGAAGTTACTGCAAAGCTACCACTCATCTTTCCTGGACCAGTAAAGTTGGAAAGTTTTGCATCATGACAGCAGTTAACCAAGCACTAGTTCTGATAAGAATGTAATAAAAACATACCATAGAAAAATCATTGAGAAAGAGATCTTTAGGTACACTATGGGTTACAAAATGGTGGTTAATTGCTATTTAATGGGAATCTTGGTCCATCATCAAGGACCCCTTTGGGCAACACTCAGCACTGAAACAAAGTTCTTTGATGTTACTAGCTGGGAGGAACACTCCAAACAAGCAATACATCCTGTATATGTTCAGAAGAATTTGAAAGACCCCACAAAACTTGAGCTTCATTATGCATAGAATAAACATATCAAAAAAATCCAACATTTTGCAGCCTCATGCTTTTTAAAAATTACCTTCAAGGTAAAATATTCAGGTCTTTTTTAATATGTAAAAATCTGTAGAATTACACAAGTCCCTTTTGATTTTTATTTATGAGTAGTTACAAAACATAATCATAAGGCAGAATGTGAAGCTCAGTTTAGTCAAGGGTTAAAGAATCATGTGGCTAATATGTAAACCTTATGTGAGATGGATTCTGTTAACTGTGATAAAGATCTTTAGTTTTCTTTAAGTGACCCAAGACATGGCATAACTGAGTTGAATTGTAAATGCTTCCCTGAAATGGCTTTTTCCATACAGTGACTGTTGGTGCAATCAGTTGTCAGTTTGTTATTTAGAAAGACTGGAAACAGATAAGGCAGACCAAACCTGTGGGGTCATTAAGTTGAAGACAGATAAAAGACTGGTGGTCTATATGAAGGATGGGGGAGGAATGGCAGTAAATGATCAGCACGAGGGTAAACAATGGCCAGACTTCCATGAGGTGCTGATTGGGGTGGAGCTAAAAGGTAACATGGGGTCTTCACTGGCTGTGTTACTTTTGATACTACAGCCAATGGTATCAAATTGAATCAAACAGAATAAAACAGAACATTACAGCACAGTACAGGCCCTTCGGCCCACGATGTTGTGCCGACATTTTATCCTGCTCTAAGATTCTTTTGAACTCTTCCCTCCCACATAGCCCTCCATTTTTATATAATTCATGTGGTTACCTAACAGTATCTTAAATGTCCCTAATGTATCTGCCCCCAGAACCCTGCTGGCAGTGTGTTCCAAGCACCCACAACTCTGTGTAAAAAAAAAACTTGCCTCTGACATCCCCCTTTATACCTTCCTCCAATCACCTTGCAATTATGCCCTCTCATGTTAGCCATTTTCACCTTGGGGAAAAAGTCTCTGACTGTCCTCTCAATCTATGCCTCTTATCTTGTACACCTCTATTAAGTCCCCTCTCATCCTCCATCTCTCCAAAGAAACACCCAAGCTCGCTCAACCTATCCTCATAAAACATGCTCTCCAACCTAGGCAACATCCTGATAAATCTCCTCTGCACCCTCTCTGAAGCTTCCACATCCTTCCTATAATGAGGCGACCTGAACTGGACACAATATTCTAAGTGTGATCTAGCCAGAGTTCTTGTCCAACACTGCTCCAGTCTTATACATTGAATGTTAAGAAAACTACCCATTTGTATTATTGTACAAATGTAATTCATTGCCAACTTATGAGATAAATCCTACAGAGTGCAAAATGCAACTGAAATTGGTTAATCAAAATACAATCCAATGCTGCAGAAAGGCCCCTTCCATAGGTTAAATTATCCCATGAACTAAGATTTTTATTAATTCAGACCAAAGGAAATTTATCAGAACATTATCAAAATCCACTGACACCGAAGCACATGTTCATAGAACTGACCAAGGGGCATCCTTGACGAAAAGGAAGGCAGTGTTGAAGAGGGCATTCCAAGGCTTTGGGCCTTGACATGGCTGCAATGGTGATCACTAAATTATTCCAATTTCATTAGTTCATTTTGCTTCCGCACACTTAAAAAGCATTTCTTAAAATCCATGCATGGGGTTCATTAGGACCATTAGTGCAACTAAATGTGTAAGCAACTTGTAAGAGAAGGCAATAACAGTTTGTAAATAGGATGAACCTATTTGTATGTCCCACGATTCAGGTAAAAAGGCAGCAATTGCAGGCTAAATGGGGTGGGGGGGGGGGAGGAGAAGATAAATTCTTAATAACTTATAATTTGGAGAAGTCACAGAAAGTTGTGTCACTGTTGCTGACTCCACCACACCCACCCCATCTATATTCCACCATTGTGAGAATAAAGACAAAGCTTTTAAGTTTACTTATGTAGCTAAGATATTTTAAGCTAAAGTAAATTTTGTGGATCTTCTCTAAGTTTCAGGCAATGCTTCAAAGTCACTCTTTAGGAGACAAAAACTGGCTGAAAAACAACCATTAGGGTTACCAAGGTGATCTAGCCCACTTGTATTCAAAGAACGTTAAAATGTAAGCAAAGGGAAGTTTTAGAAAGAGGAACTTGAATACTTTTTCTGGCAGAAAATAAATGTGCTTACTGACTATAATACAATAGCACTTAAAATGATAGAGAAGGTTTATAAAGTGGTGGCTTGGATCCAAGAAACTTGGGATGTTAGGTTGCACAAGCTTTAATCAAACACAGAGTCATAATGATTACCACTTGAAAATTCAAAGCAGAAGTATCCTCAATTTGGGAATAACGGAAGTTAATTAGCAATAATAATTGCTTTTTGTTTTCTTCTTCATCTGGTAAACAGTCACAAATAATGC
Organism: Pristis pectinata; assembly: GCF_009764475.1. Classification (NCBI taxonomy): domain Eukaryota; kingdom Metazoa; phylum Chordata; class Chondrichthyes; order Rhinopristiformes; family Pristidae; genus Pristis; species Pristis pectinata. The sequence continues at coordinate 99,064,938 of NC_067409.1, read as the reverse complement.
TAAAGCAATGCATTTTCTTGTCCACTGTTCCGTGGTGCATTGACTGCAGTAAAGGATACAGCAACAGGACAGAGCACTGTAGGCCTCGAAGAGTTGAATGGCAATATCCAACCGTTTCGTGTCAATTGCTTGTTGGTTGTTTGAGATGGCCAACTTGTGTAGATTGGGAAGAACAACTGCACATAAAGAATAACACATGTGGTAGACAATAATGACAATTTCACTAAAGCTGCAAGTGTTCTTTTTTAAAAAATCATATACAGACAATTTGTATTCCTTTAATTTTTTTGTGGAAATCTCTGTGAACGTCCCTCAACCAATCTGCATCAACCAAAGCCACCTATTTTTATACACCATCAACTCTTTCGCTGTTCCATTCATGGACAAACATTAGGGCTCCACTCTACAAGTATGAAGCACCATGAATGGAGGTAGGCAGTAGAAAAAGGACAGCAGATTGTTATCAAAATGCCATTGTACAGGAAGTGAAAATCTCTAATATCAAGACTGAGAGTGGAGAGGGGAGATAGCCAGTACAAAAGGCTGGGACCAGGTAGGTGATAGGTGGATGACAGGGGGATGAAGCCAGGTGATTAAGCTAGCAACAACGAAAAAACTGAGAATCCTGGCTTGAAAGATAATTAGTATACCTGATTAATTAGTACGATAATTTGTCATAGATAAACATCAGGCATCGAGAATGCAAACGATAAAGTTCATTCAGAAGTTCAAAGATCCCACTATGAAAAGAAATACTTATATAAATATATTCATTTCTCTGAACCAAACTGGAAATTCCCAAGTAACAAGTCACTCAGTTAGGTGTTTAGGGAGCAATGTATCCTGTTACTGAAACACCATAAACAATGAGGCAGAGGCAGACATCAAATTTCAGGGAAGGTATAATTATATTGTAATTGATACAATTTATTCAAGTACCATAAATTAAAGACATGAAGGGTTGTCTACATGCTTAAGCTTAGTGAAAATTTCAAGTTCTCCAGATAACGTGTTTGCATTTTAAGTAATTCTGAAATAGATCCTATTTATTAATTTATGTGAATTAAGGTAACAAAAAAAAAGCTTTCTTCAATGTCAGTGACCCAATTTCAAACAAAAAAAAGTGAATACAAGACAGTTTACCTATTTGAAAAAGGAAAGGACTCTTGTTGGGGAGATGATAATAATCAACCTGAGATGGACAGCACTCCATCTTTCAAATGCATAACTTCAGATATTATCAAAATAATGGACAGATAGGTGTCATTCATGTATGTGAAAAGCAGAATTCATCTTAAATCACTTCACAACCCATTTTTATAGGGAACACAACTAATAAGACAAGCTATCTTGGACATGCTTAAAACTTACTGAAGTGTAAAAAAAAAAGGAATCAAGACTAAGAGACAGGAAGGCACTGCTGACTATATCATAAGTGTTTGAATTATGGTGGGTTTGGGGAAAAAAAATTATAGAAATAAACACAGGTACATACATTCATCCCTGAATCTTGGTTCTGCATTGGGGCCAACTCTTCCAAAAGTTTTTATTATCTCCATGTGCAAGGAGTGCTGATCATGGTACTGTGGATCTTCAAGAAATGAAGCCAATTGCATCTTGACTCTTTCCAGCAGCTGTTTAATACAAATAATGAGGCATTAACATCATGAAGCACAGGCTCCTATTCTAATCAAACCTCAATCAACAAGATGAAAAGACTACCAAAAATCTGAGCGCAAAATATTCCATTTATATTCATTCTGAATAATTTTCAGTTGCTGACTAAAACAGGCTAGTCAGCATTGAAAACAGACAATAAGGGAGGTTCAGAAAATCAGAACCTGTAAAATAACATGTATAAGCCACAAGCTAAATAAACTATTCTTGACAGAGCACATTTACCAGATCTATAGACTTCACCTTTATTTTGCTTAGACTGATCATATAGCTCATCTTTCCAATTCTAAAAATATCTCTGCCCAAAATGGCACCCCATATTTCAGCTTCAGACTATCTCCGTTTCAGCAATTTTGTTTGCATTTAACTTTTATAGTTTATATCCTTTAATTTCCAAGTTAACACTTGAACAATACTCACCTGCTGGTCAGCCAGGATTGCCAACATTATACATCAATGCGATAAATACATTCATCATACAAACTAGGAGCAGGAGTAGGCCTTTCCGCCCTCAAGTCTGTTCTGCCATTTAACGTCATGACTGATCTGTCTGTAATCACAACTCCACATTCCAGTCTACCACATTAACCTTTTACCCCCTTGCTTATCAAGAATCTACCTGTGCCCTAAAAATATTCAAGGACTTTGCTTCCACCACCCTTTGAATAAGTTATTCCAAATGGTTAATAGCTCCAGCTCAACCAGGGCTTTTTTTGTTTCAGTCCTCTATTACGATCTATTGATCAGGTAATGTGCACAACTCCATTTTGTTGTTATATAGCCACAAACTTTCAGTCTTGATTCTAACAATCGGAACAGACAAAACCAGTTTGTCCACTACTGTACCTCTCTTTGGGTTACTGTTTCCATAATGGTGCCAAAGGCAGGGATTGTAGCTATTCGGACAGAGCTGGAAAATGAAAAACCCATTTGGTATTACTGTACATCAACAAAAGTACTGTGTACATTATATACATATTCTACAGTACAAGTTAGTAGGTAAGTTTTGTTAGACTGTTACAATAATCAATGGACATCAATCTTACAGTTTCCTCACCAGTGCTTTATAGGTGACTAAACTGGTGATAGCAGGTTAGCTATACTTTGCAGTATCTCTTAAACTGTAAAAACGTGTTGTGAGAACATAATGTAAAATAAACCAATTTTAATTGTTTAACATTTTTGTCCACTTTAAAAATAACTGGTTCTGTTAGTCAGCTTTTTGAGCCTGGAGAAAAGACTGCAATGCTATTGAACAGATCAGTGCAAATGTCAAACCAGACAGATTTTTTTTTAAATCTTGTTTTGTTTTTAAAAAAACGTCTATGGACTCAGTCTGAACAACTCACAATTCTGGGTCACTGGATAAGGTAACAAGGGCCGGAGCAACCCGCTTGTCAATTAAGGCTTCATTCATGCCTCGCACGATGAGCTGTAACCAGTCAAAGAAAAACAAGTGCAACAAAAACAAACAAAACAAAAAAAAACCGATGAAAAAAAATTGATTAGTTCACGGGGGAGCACTCGGACACAGTCCATTCAAGGGAGCGTCCAACCACTCAACACAAGGCTCACAACAATGAGGTATTTGCACATGCTTAAAAGCTAGTCATCAACCTGTGAGAACTTAGTTGGTTAAACAAAGCCATGCGTCCCTTTTGCTCTGAAAAATCACCCATTTAATTTGATCTGACAGGATAGCTATTGGTAAGTCAGACTTATAAAAGTAGAGTTGTAGATAACATTTTACAAATTTAAAAGATGTTTGGCAAAGGAAATAACACCAAATTTTAGATCCAATTGCACAAACAAGCACAGAAAACAACCCTCCCAGAGAAGGTAACTACAGCAAATTTGGTTTTGCACAACCAAAAAATCTTCACTAACATTTTAAAATAATGCAAAAGAATTTAAATAAATTGCAAATATATATTTATGAAAAATTGAGGCTTGGAAATGAATAATGTCTGAACCCGTTTCCATTTTTCAATATGTCATTTGGTTTCAACCTTAAAAAAGGTGCACTCCCAAGCCCAGGAACTATCCAACCAGCCCCCCTCAACTAAGCACAAAAAGATAGCTTTTAAATTGTCAATTCTGATACGAATTGCATATTTTGTTTAATTTCTGCACCACCTGACATAGAAGTAGCCAAGTTATTTGCAAGTGTAAAGGAACAAATCAAAGGGTGATTTCTCAGCAAGTTAACAAAAAAGCAATGCGTTTCAACTGGCAAGGAAGAAACTTACATTTCGGGGTCACTGGAGAGAGTGATAAGAGCAGGGACAACTCTCTGAGCTACCAGAGTTTCATTCACCCCCTTCACCAACAGCTGATTGGGCAGAACAAGGGATGTCACATGTGATACGTGGAAAGAGTGAGCAGAGTATCATGGGAAGCAGCATGGCACATTGAAGAGAGAAGGGACAAAAGAGCAAACAAAATTAGATGCCAAGCGACAATTTCTACAAGACAGCTCAACATTTACAGGGCTTGAAACACTATAACTCAAAATTTCTAAAACAGCGCCACATACCAAAGCTGGTCAGACCTTAAACTTTTGATAGAATAAAAGAAATCCACCATGGCAAAATAGGATGCTTTGAATTGACATGTCTGCCATTAATGGAATTATTCTTCATTTTATTATCAATACTGCAGCCTCTAGAAGTTATCCAATTTCCACTTTAATATCCAATTTAAATTACAAGCAGAGCTAATTCAGAGTGTGAATTTAAATTCCTTTTGTGTACTGCAAGTGGGGAAAGCAGAATGTATAAAGTCATAAAAGTTTATTTCACCAAGGCATAATTGAGTTTATTAACACTAATTTCTTCAAGAAATGAGATCAGGATGGAAAGGTGTTTAAAAAGTCTACCTCAAGCAACAAACAAGATGCTGGAAGAGGGTCAGGCAGCATCTATAGAGGGAAAAGGGAAATGGGAAACGAGACCCAAGAATACCCAGAATCAGCTACTTAATAATAGATCTGGATTTTAAGGCCCAACTTTAATACTTGGCATTTCTTAATCTAGAGTTGCAAATGCACTTAATAAAACAATTAAAAGAATTGTTGTAAACACATAGCCAAAGATCAAATTTGAAATTGGATACAGATTTAAACCATCTCAGATTGTGCTTATAAGCACCTTTCCTTAAACACAGCTGCAGAAAACAAGTATCTGCATCAAACAAAATACCTTAAGTCCTGCCTGGTCAAAAATTAATCCCAAACATGCTAGGAATCCTGGAGTTCTGAAACTTGTCAAAATGAAAGAGACTTTGCAAATGGCGGGATATTTTATTCCATTAAAAATTTCAGCTTATAATACCAGCATTAGGATATCAATTTCTTCTTTAAAACAGCATCATCAGCACTTAAATTATTTTAACATTTGCCGATTACCCATCTTTCCCTTTAATCATCCCTTAGAAAATATGGACCAATTTTCCTTCCCTTGACCAATCAGGTCTGGCAGCTTTGGTTGGGCACAGAAGCAACAAGATGTCTCACCCTGGATAAGAAGCTTATATTCTGAAGCATGCAAGAATCTAATTACATTGCTTTAATGACTAAAGCGTAACTGATATCAAATGGGATAACTACACATATCACACCTCTGTATAGATATACATTATACTTCAATAATTTACTTAGTCATCAGAAGGATACAAGCTGTCCCATTAATATTTATTACATAGAATTTGAACAATGCTTTAAAGATAGCCAAGTTTCAAACATTTTTATTGCCAGCAAAATACAACTGAAAATCTTACCTCAAACATTCTAGCAGCAGTGCACCTTACAAGTGCTGAAGTGTGTACAACTCCATACCATAGCACTGTTAAAAGCAGCTCATGGTATGCTGGGTTTGCACTAATAAAATAGAAAAAAAGAACTTAAAAAGATCAAATTTGGAGCACCAACAAAATGTTGCTCTTTTTGAAAAAGATTACCCCCTCCTATGCAGAAACCTTCTTAAATTCTTAAAGGTCCCTCCTTCAATAAATATTGGTGCATATATTGATTTTAAAATGGAAAAGCAGCTTAACCAGAAAGAGTTACACATCAGCTGTGTATGAACATGAAATTCCTTGGCATCCATATTATAATCATTGAAGTTGATTAACCATAATATTCAAAGTATGAAAGTAAATGACCATTTGCAACACAAAATCCTACTTTATGGAACTGAAGGTCTTCTGATGTCACAGACAATTAAGTACCTGGAAGCTTTAACCATAATAGAATAACATTAGCTCTCGACTTTTGCTCACTGGCATGACAGCATTTCCTCCAATCTCAAATACAATTCTAGATACACCAAGGTGTATAGTGAAAACAAGAATCAAACAAATAGACAATGCATTCCTCAGAGCTAAACATATTTTACAAAATGAATTTTTAGTATCAGAGTAACTCCTCCAAAATTGCAGAAATGGTGCAGGTGCTTCAAACACATTATAAAGAAAGGAAAAAGAAATTGAGAGCACAGCTAAAGGAAGTCAATATTAAGAAAAGGGATATTAGAAACTGAATTAGAAGGAAAATATTATGAGAATCAAAAGAGGATCACTGAAATGAGATAACATTTTAAAAAAGTACATCCTGTAATATTTAAAAATTAAAAGACAACCAGAATATGGGAACAAACTTAATGAATTCAGTAATCCTTTAAGGAAATAAAAAGAAAAGCACAGAAAATTGGAGAATAAAATGCCTTGAGGAATTGAGCCGGGGGTAACAAAGGTTAAAGGGGACATGCTCAATGAACTGAAAGAAAGCTTGAAGCCATTAACTGCACTTGATTGGGATGTCTACAAATCAAAAAAAAAATCATCCATTAAACCTGGTTAAATTCAAGGCTCGACTTTAAGGGAGGAACCTACAAGCATCGACAAAAATGAGGGAATACAGCAGGCATCACTAATGACCAAAATGATATTAAAATATTAAACACCACCTATAAAATACAAAGGGGTAATTAGACCTCCAGAAACTGGGAAGATTCTGTAATAAAATGGCTTGAAAAACAAGGAGATTGTGGTCATTTTCAACTTGTAAAATTTATAGCCACTTATGCCTCAAGGATCATATCTTTAGAGTGGCAGATTGTCTACTTGGAGTTGGAACAGTACATATTGCAGATGACTGGAAAAGGATTCTACTGTGAGAAATAACAGCACAGAGCTTGCTGGGAGAAATAACATGCTACCAAGGTACACTGTTATTAATGTACAGTTACCTAGCATATTCAGGAGGATAAGTATACACCATAGCTTGATTGAAGCATACCTCAAAAACTGGTTGATCAACTTATTTCTCATCATGACTACAAATCACTCCTAGCCTCCCTTTTTTATTAGGTATGGCTGCATTTGCACATTAACTGCTCATTAAACAATTAAGATGCAAATATCTTACAGCAACATATCAATTGTTACTGCATTGCCAATTACCTCCCCTAACACAAAATGGGGATAGTTTGAAGTGTTCAAACTTGTTCATCATATAGTTTAATCATTGTTGGAGATTTTATAAATAAATTAATCTTGCTTTTCATGAGCAAATTTTTTGTGTATTTCTTCTTTGCCTCTTACGTTTCAGTATAGATTATAAATCTCATTAATTAAGAAAATAAACTGTTGCTCCTGTCATTCAGCAAGTTCCCAGATACCTCTTGCCCTTGCATCACTATCAGCCCCATGCTTCAAGCAAGTTGCACGTGGAAGACCCGAGTTGAAGGGAGCAGGTAAATTTTTAACCAGAAAAACAAAGGTCTGCAGATGCTGCAGTCTGGATGAAAAACACTATGATGCTGGAGGAACTCAGCAGGGCAGGCAGCATCCATGGAGAAAAGCAGGCAGTGAATGTTTCGGGTCAGGACCCTTCTTCAGGCCTCAACCAACGAGAAACATTGTGAAATACCCACATTCAGGCCATGAGGGTCAGTTCAGAAATCAGAATAAGGCTGCAAAATAACACTCACATTTTAAAGCAATGAAGCAGAAAACATGACTAACCAGGTTGTTTGTAGAGAAACAGGCTAGGTGAAGCAGCAAGGGAAGTAGTAAGACAGGTGAGAAGTTGAACACAGGAAATACCCAATATATAGATATAGAGTCAGATCAACATGCAAACCAGAAGCCAACGCAAGGGAGATTTTGGAAGGTACAGTGGTGATAAGTATCAAATCTGTGTAAGGATATACAGGTACATGTACACAAATAATAGAAGCATTAGATAATCCATGCTACATCTGGAGACTGCAAAGAGAAGAGAATTACATGAAGTCAGAACAGGAGATATATGCACAAGTCTCGAAATATGGGATTAAGTACATGATCAAAGGATATAGAGCCTTCAGAAACTGTAGAATAACTTACCCCAGTTCCACAAATGAAGCCTTCAGACTATCAAGTGGCGCATGGGATAATGAAAGTGTGGTCATTACATCTTCCAAAAATCCCACTAAGAGTTTCCGGTCTTCTTCCTAGAGAAAAATTAGAGTATATTCAGGTCTTCAAATCCACTAATTAAAGCAAGAGATTTATTGATGGAGATGCAAGTTGATACTTGCAATCTTATTACCTGATTGTAACAAGTAAGTACTCCAGTTGCATATATGGGGACGGTGGCCTTTGTCAGAACTCCATTGCCAGCTGTTGCAGAAACATCTTTTCAAAAATAAAAAAAAATCAATGGACAAGGTTACTTCACTATTGTACTTAATCTCTTTTTGCAGAAACCATCCATCTCATAGTTAATTTAGCACACAGGGGCCAGATTTGGAAACTTAGAATAATCTCCAGAAAGATTAAATCAAACTTATAATAAAGCTGTCATTAGAATAATTTCCCTGCTATAGCAAATCTTAAGTAAAACCCACCAAGGCTCATACTGCTATTTTGCACAGGATAATTAAATCAAATCTTTGGTTGCAACAACAATACTTAATTTGTTTTGTAATGAGCATTAAACTTGACAGCTGCTCCTCAATAACGGCCAAAGAGCCTGAATGCCAAAACTACAGGTCAGCCAATAGTAAAAGCACTAACAATAAAACAAGGTTTCTGGTAACCAAGCATGATCATACTGGGGAAGCAAAATACATTCTGTGTAAGCTACACTGATAATCTCCCGAAAGAAAACTTAAATATTTTTAAGGATTCCCCTTAACAGAATAAAAACAGATTATACAGAGTTAACTTATTTTATGGTAGCCAAAGTTATTATATTGGTATCGGTTTATTATTGTCACTTGTACTGAGGTACAGTGAAAAACTTGTCTTGCATACCGATTGTACAGTATTCCATTGCCCAGAAGTGTAAATGAAGTTTTCAGTAAATATAAAGCAGTGGAAAGCTTAATGTTACAGGTGTGGCTTACCAACAGCTTCTTCTGATAGCCTCAGTATTTCTTGAAACTGTGGTTTTACCTAAGGGTGTACAATTATATTAGATTAGATTGCAGGAAGGCAGGATATTGGAGAATAACAGTAAATTTCTTCCCAAATGAAAAGAATTGAATTGAAAATTAAATAATTGAATCCTATCCCCATATTTGAATATTCAAAACACAAAATTCAAGCATTTGTTTTAAAAGTAAAGTTGATAGAGTCTGGGTAGAAGCTCTAAGATCCCACTGCAAATTTTGTTAACTCATTTTTCCAGTCAGTCTTACCACCTGCACAGATGCACTCGAGCATATTTGCTCCTGAAGAACTGCTACTTGAGAGAAGAAATAGGTAGAGTAGAATACAATTTTAAGATGCAAATGGGGGAGTAATTTGATTGAGATTGCCAGTTTAGATTTAAATGTATTTTTAAAAGTAACAAATGCAAAGCATTAGAAATGTTTGGTTGGTGATGGGTTTTAACACTACACGTTGGTACAGTGACACAGCAGCTAGAGCTGCTGCTGCATAGCTCCAGGGAACTGGGTTTGATCCCAAGCTTGGGCGCTGTCCGTGCAAAGTTTGCACATTCTCCATGTACCAGTACAGGCTTTCTGTAGGTGATCCAGTTTCTTCCCACATCCCAAAGACATGCTGGAAAATTAATTAGTAAATTACCTCTAGTGTAGGTGGGTGGTAGAATAAGCAGAGTTGATAGTTATGTGAAAAAAAAATAGGTTACAGCAAGATAATTAGACGGGTATATTCTAGGAGCCAACTAAGACTTGATAGGCTGATTAGCCTCTTACGTCATAAGGAAATATGAGAAATATAAATAATGAGCAAGGTACAACTCCTCTCATTTGCTGGTTCTCAAATAGATGAATATCCTAGGTAACAGAGGACTAATGAGGTAGAATCCTTGAGCAATTCCTATGTTCCAGTTGTGATTCTCTGTTGGATAAGAGTATAGAGGTTGGGAAAGAATGAGGAAGACGTAGATAGAGGAAAGATTATTGTACAAAATATTACTTTGCTAAAAAAAATGAACAATTCAAATATTGCAGCAAGCCATTTCAAACTTCATATTACCAGTGAGTGTTCCATTTTGGAAAAATAAAGTCTGACAATACTGGTTGAAATTGGCTGGTGTGGTAGTCGGTGATCAGCAACTCCTGTGGTTCGGCATGTTTTGAAACTGCAGTACAGATCTGTACTAATTAACTAATTCTAACTAACACCTAATCAAGATCTAAAAGTAACCAAAACCTATACCAATCTGCAGCTAATTAACCTACCAGAGAAACTTTTGCAAACTCGGCCAACAGAGTTTCCGACTTCTGGAAATAGCGGGTTACGGACAGTTCTTGGAACCCTTACATAACCCAGTGAGTGCTCAAAAGAACAGTGTTAAAAAGAACAGTTCTCCTGCTCAGAGAAAGATGATCAGGGGGCAATTTCTGTGGACTGGCAGGTCCTAAGGGTGTCCGACTAGAGAGTTCCAACCTGTAGTAGGTTTTCATAATTGCTCAACATTTTAATCCTGCTGTCATTATTTAACAGCCACACTGAATCTTTAAATGACCACAGCAGCAATTTTAGAATCAGAACCAAACGGGAATGAAAGCAGTTTTACACCAATTTCATGTCAGAAGTAACACAAGACTTTCTGAAGTGAAAGTTAATGCAACTTAGCAGAATTAATAATGGCAACATAAACTGTAATAAAATTGTTTTATTTTAGATGGAATCAAAATCAAATCATTTTTCTCTTGCTTTTTGTTGAGCCCCAAAATTCATTGATGTGAAGTCAGTGCATATCAAGGTAAAAGTACCAGCCTCTCAGTAGGTAGCAAAATTCTGCATGTTCATTGTAATGATATTTAACAGCAAACTGTATAAACATATTGAAAGTTACCCAGAGAAAAAGAAAACAATTAAAACACCCAATTGACTGGAGTCATTAAGTGAAAAACAAGAGGAAAAACAAGGATCTGATGCAACTGGGTAAAAGTCATCTATAAGCCAGCACATTTGAATGATATTGTTATACTATTACAATTTTTATGACAAACACTTCTGGGATCTTTCATATTGTTACAGTACATTGTTCAATAAGGATCACACCAATCAATACAGAAAATTTCATATTGACTGAAGGCACAGTAACCCACCAGTGAGCATTCTAACATAATAATAGAATTCAATGGCAAAAAACAAAGACAATGCTAACCAACAGTACCTGTTACCTGTGACTTTGATCGTGATAGACTAAATGGTGTTTCACCTTAACAGTATTGACTTTCCTTTCAGATGCAGAAAGCATGAGAAATAAAACAAGTTCTGCAAATTCCACACCCTCCATAATGCTGAATTTTGGTGGGAAAATTGGGTAACCTGCTGAGAAGGGGCATGAGAACGCCCCTGGATTTTGGCTCTGAGACAAAAGTAAATTAAAAACTGGGTGAATGCACATAATTAAAACCAAGAAATAGGTCTTTTCCTCCAAGGCAAACATTTCCACAAAACAAAGTCAGTTGTAATGTGGATTCTAACCCATTATTTCATTACATTGGCGAAATTTTCACAAAACCTATTTTAGACCCTCAATCGTTAATCTCCCAAAAAAAACTCAGATCAACAGGTTTAGGCTGATTTAAAGATTAATGCAGCAGTAAAAATATCACCATAGACTGAAATTATCATCATTTATTAGGTTTTACTAAATTGGAAGTCGCAGGATATGGATACAGTGAAGATTATACGAGTTTTTTTTCAGCTGTTACTACTGAACTTTGGGCAAGATGTGGTCAAATTATTGAATGGCATAAGATGTCCTATTTTAAACTTCTTCATTCTTAATGAAAGTTAGATCTTGCATTAAATCTAATTTGATTTAAATTTCATGATTTGATATGAAATCCAAGCAGTGCAAGATTTGGCGACTTAGTAGAATACACCTCTTTCTCTTATGTACAATGGATAAAATCGAATGCAGCTAGAATATACCAACATCTGGACAATAAAATCAGTTCACGTACACAAGTTCCCTTCTGTATACAAACAAGAAGATCACCAGAAAAATAAATAAATTAGCTCACCTTTGTATTTGTAAAAATTTTACCGAATGTCCTACATAGCCTCCAGAAATACCGGGAGAAGTCATGAACACAGGATGTTGAGGTAACATTAATGTTACCAACAGTTTCTATTAAATGTGGCAATCTGCAAAGAAAGGAGAGGTTATTATAACTTATGATTCACCTTGTGACCAGATCCATAAATTGCCAAATGACCAATGAAATCATTACTAATAATGATTACTCCAACAAAATGCTTCCAGCAACTCAATAGTTTTGCAGTTAGTAAGCTTAGCCAATCTAATCAGAAACGAATACTTTGAATATAATAAAAGGATGAAAATAATAAGCCTCTTGAAACTTGGAAATTAAACCAAAAAACTTCAGATTTGAGGATGCTTTCACTGCCATGTTAAATACTTATTAGAAGCATTTAAAAAAAGCATATGAAAATATTCAACATGTTTGAAATATCTTCAAAAGAATGGCATGGTGATAAGCATTAACTAATGTCAATAACCAATCACAGCAGGCAGATTCTGAAGGGAAAATTTCAACAATTAGTAGAATGAGATCGACTTACAATTGGTTAACAACCCACAATAAGTTCTCCCAGCCAGTGGTGCCCTCATGTTCCAGTTGATTATCATACAATTGTAGTAGCACCGATAGCTGTTCTCGACTTCCAATGATTGTTGCCACATCCTGAAGGGGGGAGGCTGGTCGAGGGAATCTGGTCACTAAAGACATTATTAATAAATAAAAATTTAGGACAGAGGCACACAAATAAATGGTTATGTTTTCAGTAATGGAAGCATTTTTCACTTCAGTTGTCTTTTACAAAATATAAAAAAAGCACTTTTATTTCCTTAACGTTTGGTGAGCTTGCTAAAGTTAACTACATAATTTAATTACAACGAGAAGGGTCCTCTTAGGTTTAGTCTCATTGCTGATCTTGGGTATGTGAAGTGACATTAGGAGTAACAGTCAGCTTCAGAGCTTACCACGGATGACAAACAATCCACCTAGTCAAAGACCATACCTGTCAAATAATCTCATTGGGAAATATCATGCCAAATACTTTTCAATCTGATCAGTCCTTCACATCAAGTAAACTTGCACAATATCTATTACTGCTCATAATTCCATTTTTCAACCCCTGCTCTCACTCATGAAACAACAAATGTAACCGCTGAGCAAGGGATTTGCGCAGATGGGTTCAGCAGTAACTCTAGTTTGGCTAGTTCATTTTTGAAATGTTGTAAATGGATGCAACTGAAAACCAAAATTACGTCCAATATCCAAAATGCTATGAGTTGATAATGAAGTAGGGCCTGTTAACATTGCATTTGCACATTATTCTGTTTAAATGATTACCTTCTATTTGTGGTACTTCTCCTTGAAGTTTTGCTTTGCTAGCAAAAGGAGCATTTTTCAGCACCAGGGCAAATAATGGTGGAATCAGTGACTGCATGGCTGAAAGATGTAGGTGCAGCTTGTGTTCATCAAGTCCATGCTCTCCATCCTACATGAGAACATGCAGAAACAGAAGTGTCAGGATTTTAAAAATTATAGAGTCAGGTGACCTTCCATTGATGGCAAATTGAAAAGTTAGCACACTTGCAAGACAACAACTTAACGATATCAAATCTTAACCTTAATCAGATCAATAAAGTTAAAGCCTACAAGAAAGTGCTCACAAATACATCAAAGTTTTTGAACAATTTGACTACCAACTAATCCCAAAGTAACTATCCAGACATTGTGTGCCCACTTCTCTCACCTGTCCTACACAGATTACCTTATAAAGTTTGTATTCAATAAGGCAATGAAATTTCTCTATTTCTGCCCATCGTTGGTACCTGATTAATGATTAAACTATTACAGAATTTATAAAAATCACCAGCCACTTTCCCCAGAGTGGCTTTGGAAGGTACAGAACAAAGTTCTTTATTGGTAAAACAAAGATGTTGGTTAAAAATAAAGGTTTTGGTAAAGCTGTAGCAGTTTCATAAAGGGTTTGAGATTAAGCTATTTAGAATCACTTATTTGGCCAGATGTCACCTGATAATCAGTTAATCACCAGTGGGGACCAATCAGCATGACAGCCTCAATCGTAGTGCTCCTGCAGATGGGACTCATTAGATACATGTTGGATTGCCTGAAATGCCAAGTAAATCTTAAATACAGATTAGAACAAGCTCTAATCAATTAATCCAACTGGCTACAATGCAAATTTAGCTGTTAAAAGGAACCTGGTCTTCAAAAGACTTACAAAAGCATTGTTGCAAATCTGAAGTAAAGTCAGAAAAAATTGGGACAAGCAGTGTTTGTGGATGCAGTGGAAGTTTCAGAACCAGGATCTTTTTAAATCAGAAATGGAAAAAAATAGAAATAAAGGAAAGGGATAGGGGTGGAGAGAATGCAGGTGGATGTCTGTAATAGGCTCATCCATTACAGTCCTTCCCTTGCATTTTCACTTATTTTTACAGCCAAAACTACTCAAATGGCTTCAGTCCAGAGGAACCCAGCATGGCTGAAGTTCATATCTATTACAGAAGTTCATAACTTTGCGCAAGATTCTGGACAAGAATACATTGGGTTGGATAACACTGACAGCTAATCAGCAGGTCCATTGAAAATATGAGAGCATGTGCCAGTGGATTAAAGGTTTCCAGGCTTGCGCAGTGGCAATGTGTGGAATGTGCTGGGGTTCAGATCCAAGTGCACTTGAATAGTCACTCATACTCTGATAACTCCAGGGACGAAGGGTACTCTGCCTGAGCTGAGGGGCCAGATGCACATTGTACCTGGCCCCTCACCTTTCTGCTAGATAGGAAACTGAAGAAAAATTAGCTTGTCATCAGCAGTTGGGAAAATATTGAAAGCTATTAAGGAAGTGGCAACATATAAAAGATGCTGAGTTGAATTTAAAAAGTAAAATTAGGAAGTCAAAGAGGATACTTAAACAATATTATAGGTAAATTCAAGGAAAATCCTAAAATTTTTTACAAATATGAGTGCATGGAATGGGCTGCCGACAACTGTGGTGGAGGTGGATACGATAAGGTCTTTTAAGAGACTTTTGGATAGGTACAGAGTTTAGAAAAATGGAGGGC
Source organism: Pristis pectinata (assembly GCF_009764475.1). Lineage (NCBI taxonomy): Eukaryota > Metazoa > Chordata > Chondrichthyes > Rhinopristiformes > Pristidae > Pristis > Pristis pectinata. The sequence continues at coordinate 99,049,664 of NC_067409.1, read as the reverse complement.
TACGGGTAAGCCTAGTAATTTCTAAGGTAGGGACATGTTCGGCACAGCTTTGTGGGCCGAAGGGCCTGAATTATGCTGTAGGTTTTCTATGTTTCTATATTAAGAGAACTGAGTCAAGTTAACATGGATTTATGAAAGAAAAATCAATTTTGACAAACTTTTTTTTGTATGAAACAGTCGACGTTGTTAATTTGGACCTTCGGAAGACCTTCAATAAAGTGCCACTCAAGAGATAATTAAACAAGATTAGAGAATGTGGCATTGGGAGTAATTTGCTGGCATAACTAAAGATTAGTACAAAACAGAAAATAGAAGGTATAGACACAGCACTCAGTTTGGAAGGCCATGACTGGAGGGGTGACATACAGATTCACATTAGGGCCCTGGCTATTCATAATGTATATCAATGAGGGGACATAATGTTATATATCCAAATTTGCTGATGATACAAGGTGGATGGCAGTGTGGGCTGTGAGCAGGATGCAGGAAGGCCTCAAGGGGATGTGCACAGGCTAAGTGAATGGGCGGGGAGGCAGCAGATGGAACAATGTGGAAAATGCAAGGTCATCTAGTTTGGTAAAATAACTGAAAAGGTGGAGAATTTTTTTTAAGATGATGGCAGATTCAAAAGATCTGGGTGCCTTTGTACACTAATTATTGAAAGTTGACAATGCAAGTACAGCAGGCAATTAAGGTGGCAAATGGTATGTTGGCAGTCAATGCAAGAGGATTCAAGCAGATGAGGGCAAGGGGCAGGACAGGCCAAGTGTGATCTAATCCACTATGTGAAAATTCAGAGTGGGAAATTCTTATTGGTAATGATGCACATAAAAGATTTCTTGCTTGTTTGGCAACATAAGCACCCATGTTATTGTAAGGCACGAAGCCTTGGATCTTGAACAAGGTCAATTTTAGTTTCTACTGCAGATACAAGGTGCTTAACCAGAAATGTCATTGTAATCAATCTTTGTGGTCTCATTCTTCCTAAAGTTTTTCCAACAATGCTTCCCTGAGTACCTCCTTCAACTATACAGCTTGGACTGTATGATGAGGAACAAGCTACAAAACAATCCACTAACGCATTTTGAGTCAGTGAGCCAATGAGTTGGTATGCAACAAAACGACAAACCCAGTTTGTTAACGTTTTGAAATTGCAACAGGACAGCATACAACACGCAGCATAATGTACACTCGCTTCAGTTATTTTGAGTCTTAAAAGGAGATAAAGTATCAATAACAGAATAAACAAAATTTGACATAGCCACGAGATTATGGGGCAAATAATCAAAAAAGTTTTAGCAAATCGTAAAGGGGAAAAAAAAAGATAGAGGCAAAAAGTTACTGAAGGGAATTCCAGAACTTTGCATTTTGGTTTGACATTAAGAGATGAGCAGCAAAGTTGAACAATTAAATTTGATGATCAAAAAGGACAGAACCCCTCAGGATTACTGAATTGGAGCAGATGATTGACAGAGAGGGGCAAGACCAGGGAGCGATTTTAAAAGGATGACAATTTTAAAATTGAAGTGTTGCTCAACCAAGAGACAACCCAGGTTGGCAGGTACAGGGGTGCTGATGGGTAGACAGGATTTGCACTAAATTTAAAAGAAATACAGATACATTCTTTTAACCTACCCTGAGTATTTTTTCAATGTTGCTTAGTAGAGTTGGAATGAGATGTGACTGGAGTTTACCCAATTCTGTTGTCCATGCTGCAAAGGCTGGCAGGAAAACTTGATGTGTAGCATTAATCACCCTCTCAGAGGGGTCATTTAAGGCTGACATTTGCAGTTCAAAACCCTGTGGTGGAAAATAAGCTTTATACATATAAGCAAAGGACAAAATGTGGGAATTTCCAGAAAGATATTTGACCTGAATAGCAATGAAATACTATAACCACTGGTTCTTGGCACAATACCATACCTGCAAATATTTATCAGGATCATCAATGTATGCCATAATAATACCAAGACTTTTAATGACTGCCTCTCGCACTAGGTCCGCCTTATCTTCTGTCAACATCTGCTGCAGCATTGAAAGCACCAGTGAACTGCGAATCTCCTTCTATGAGAAAGAACTAGTCAGGTTAGCTGCGTAAAAAGTTTTGCTTGTTTGATTTTGAATAGAAAGATATGAATGTTTCTTACAGGCAAGTAGGGTGCAAGTGCTCCACAGGCTTCAGCCACTAGCAACCTTCGTTCCGGATACTTGTGATTGATCTGGAGAAAGGATAAATGAATAAAATATTTTATTTTCTGTTAATTTAGTTCGAGTTCACTCCATAACAGCAGGCATATAGTTAAAAATGAACAGGAAAGAAATCAATTTCGAAGCACTTCTACTGAGAAGATTGCATTTGCATGTTACTCCCATACCAAGGATGAATGCATATTCAAATACAGAACTCATTTGTGTGTTTCTGGTAACCCACTAGCACAATTCCCTAACACAAACGTGACAGTAATATCCAGGTTTAAATCTTTCATTTGATTGACATTGGATCTAAATTTTATCCAAATAAAGAAATGCCCATCTTGGAGTGATCAGTGGACAGGAAGCATGGCAGCAAATGCCATCATTTCAACATCAGTGTACAAACTAAAATCTCAAAATACACAAAGTTGGTTCCTGGCTATCTGTTTTGACACAGGGTATTCAACACATCCTTGTTCACCTTCTTCCAAGCACAATAGGTTGTAAAACACTAATTTTTGATGAGTGGTCAAGCAATGCAGAAGTAATGAACAAATCAAAAGGTCAGATGCCAGTGCAACTAACCTGCTGCTTCACAAGTCCACTAAATCCAGCAAAAACAGTTTAGGGGCTTGATGCACATTGCATCCAGTCCCTTAGCTTTATGCAGAAGATGGCCAATTTATATAGCACGACCACATTCATTTGAATCAAGCTGGCGGGTTTGATTGAAAATTTAAGCATGGCTAAGAGTTTTGTTTTCTCCCCTTGGCCTGGCAGAACTTGTACTTGTTCTGAACAACTTCTCTTCTGATTCCTCCCATTTCCTACAAGTCAAAGGCGTAGCCACTATCACTCGCATGAGTCCTAATTACGCCTGCCTTTTCATTGGCGACATGGAGCACTCTTTGTTTCAAACCTACTCTGGCACCACTCCAACTCTTTGTCCACTAAATTGATGACTGCACTGGTGCTGCCTCCTGCACTTGTGTGGATCTCATCAATTTCATCAACTTCACAACCAACTTCCACCCTGCTCTCAAATTCACTTGGACCATTTCTGATGCCTCTCTCCCCTTTCTTGATCTGTCTCTGTCTCAGGAGACAAACTATCCACTGGGATTAACTATAAACCCACTAACTCCCACTGTTACCTAGATCACACCTCCTCCCATCCCACCTCTTGCAAGGATACAATTCCTCTCTTTCAGTTTCTCTGTCTCCGCTGAATCCATTATCAAGAGGAGACCTTCCACTCCAGGACATCTGAGATATCCTGCTTTTTCAGAAAGTGGAGCTTCCCCCACACTGTGGTTGATGGAGCACTCACCTGCATCGCCTCTTATCCCACCTCCCCCCAGACGGAACAAGGATAGAGTTCCCTTGGTCCTTACGTTTCACCCGTCCTCTACCAGCCTACACGTCCAGCACATCATTCTTCAACATTTCCACCAGTTACAATATGATCCCACCACCACAGCACCAGCCACATCTTCCCCTCCCCACCCTTTTCTGCTTTCTGTGGCAACCACTCTCTCCCAGTGACTCCCTGGTTTGCTCATCCCTCCTCACCCATCTCTCTCTCCCCCCCCTCCCCATGACTGTAGAAGGTGTAACACCTGTCCCTATCCTTCTCCCCTCACCACCATCCAGGGCCCAAAACAGGCCTTCCAGGTGAGGCACAGATTCACACACATCTCCTCCAACCTTGTTTATTGCAGTGCTCCCGATGTGGCCTCCCCTACATCAGAGAGACCAAGAGCAGACTAGACAACTGCTTTGCGGAACACCTACACTCTGTCTGCCATGGTTGTCTGGAGCTCTCAGTTGCTAGCCGTTTTAATTCCCTTCCCCATTCCCACACTGACCTGTCTGTCCTTGGCCTCCACTACTGACAAGGTGAGGCTCAATGCAAACTAGACAAACGGCACCTCATATTCCTCCATTTAGTCTCCAACTCAACAGCACGAACATTGAATTCTCCAATTTCAGGTAAACTGCTCTCCCTGTTGCTTTTCTCTCTCCTCCTGATCTACCTAGTTCCTCCTACACCCACCTCACCATTATCCCCTTTCTCTCCCCTCCTCCATCTACTCTATTTGCCTGTCACCCACACATCCCTCCCACTGGGTCCCCTCCCCTATTGTTCCGATGTGCCCACCTCACCATCCTTATTTGGTTCCATGCTTCACTTTCCTTTCTGATCAGATTCCATCATCTGCAGCCCTCTGTGGCCTCCACTATCACCTCCTAGTTTCTGTCACTGTTTCCACTCTTCCCTCCTCCATTTGCCTATCACCCCTCCTCACATGGATCCACCTGTCACTTGCCAGTTCTAGCCCCACCCTTCCCCCTCACCTCTTTATACTGGCCATCTCCCCTTCAACTTTCAATCCAGGTGAAAGGTCTTGACCTGAAACTTCGATTGTCCATTTCCTTCCACAGTTGCTGCCTGACATGCTGAGTTCCTCCAGCAGTTTGTTTTTTGCTCCAGTTGACTAAAATCACAGCTTTTCAAATTCCAAACTATATTTCTTAAATCCTTTTAACATGTAGATCAAAGACATTTAAATACAGTTGAAAGAACTTTGGCAATAGTGAACTATTGATAGACTAAAAGCAAAGTACTACAGATACTGAAAAATCGAAATAAAAAAAGAAAAACACTTAGCACATCAGGAAATATTTATGGAGAGAGAAACAGTTAACACTTCAGGCTGACCTTTCATCAGACTTAGCTAAAGTTTTGCTGATAAGCTACTGACCCGAAACATTAATTCGGGTTATCCCTGCATAGATGCATGCTAACATGCTGAGTAACTTTTGTGGAAGGCATATGACATGCTTGCCATCATTGGCCAGGCATAAAGTATAAGAGTTGGGACATCACGTTACAGGTGTACGTGATACTAACTAAGCTGCACTTGTGTGCAGTTCTGCTCACCACTCAACAGGAGGGATATGATTAAGCTAGAGAGGGTGTAGAAAGTTTTACAATGCGACCTGGATTGGAGGGCTTGAGTTATCAGGAGAGACTGGATAGGCTGGATCTGTTTTCCTTGCAGTGAAGGAGGCTGAGAGATGACATGACAGAGGTATATAAAACTGAGAGGCATAGATAAGGTAGATAGACAGTGTCTGTTTCCCATGATAGGGATGTCTAAAACTAGAGGGAATTGATTTAACATGAGGGGGAAGAGGATTAAAGGGGATCTGAGGGGTAATAAGTTTTCACACAAAGAGTAGTTGGTATTTGGAATTTGGAATGAGCTGGCAGAGGTGGAGGAGGCAGAAACAGTAACACCATTTAAGAGGCATCTGGACAGACACTTAAATGAGCAGGGTCTAGAGGGATATGGAGTTAATGCAGGCAAGTGGGATTAGTAGAGATAGGCATGATAGTTGGCATAGAAGCAGAGGGCCAAAGGGCTTGTTTCTATTCTATACAACTATGTCTCTGTATACATCAATGGCCCAACTGGGCAGTCAGGGTTGGGCCTTAGGATTTATGGCCCTGACTGAACCCACAGGGCTACAAGTTGTATGGCTATGGGCTGCATTCTGCCCAACCTAGCCTCCTCCTTTCACAGAAATGTCCACCAGCATATAAACCTATGCAAAATTCATATCAATTTCATTGTTTAGGAGACCAAGGAAGAAAGTACAAAGTTAGCTAACAGTAATAAAAACAGTACTGGAAATACTCAGCAGATCTGACTGCACTTGCATCTTAAATACTCAGCAGATCTGACTGCAAAGGCCCACTGCCAGATCAGCTGAGCTTTTTTAGCACTTTGTTTTTATTTCAGATTTCCAGATCTGCAGTTTTTCCCCTTTATTCTTAGTCAATATAGTTTTCTGCTTTGATTTCCTGATTAACGTTGCTTTAGGTTTTCACATTAGTTCAAGAATAATAAAACTGCACAGTGCAATTTGTTTTAGAAGCAAGCTAAATAATCCTGACCTCTGAGTCAGAGAGGTCAGGATTATTTCCAATTTTTTTTTAAATGTGTTGTAGTGTCCTTGGTTTACTTATCTTGTTAACACTCTAAAAATTTCAGTGATAAAATCTGGGGCAGTACCTATTCTCCCAGTTTGCACCTCTTCCAGTCACATACCATATTAACGGTTGTTTTGAAAATACCAATTGTAAAACAGTGCTTTGCACTCAATGCTTCCACATGCAGTACAGCAGCATTTAGATACTTGCCAATTTGGTTTCAGTTAAAGTAATATCTTATAATGCAGCACAATTTTGAGATCCAGCAGGACAACAAACTATTAAACTTTCTGGAAATTGTACATCAATGCATCATAATAATTCTCAAAATTTGAGTAGATTTTGGAGTACAGATCATCCTTCTGAAATGAAAGTATCATTTCTCAACTGGAAGTCACACAATATGTAAAATATCAAATGATTATGGACCAAGCTCAACAGAAGCAATTTGCCTCAAACTTGCACTGTCAACTTAATCACTCACTCAGTTCACCGGCTGGATACAAAGGGTTTCTCCTGGTTCAAATGTGGGGAATTCCCAAGATTTTCCCTTTTGCAAAAGATATGCAATCCTATAATCAAGTAAAAAATACACACTGGGATATTCCAACCAGCAAATCATCATAAACAGCACACATGGAGCTTCTAGTTGTTTTACCAGCAACAATTTCAATCATTTTCTGCAATATACAGTATGTCACACAGTCAGCTACCCCTTTGCAAAAAGCAACTTATTTGAAGATAATCAACAATCTAAATGGAAGATCCATTTTAAATTCGAGGGGAACAGAGAGCAACTATTGGTTTCATCCTTACCCAGCATGCGTCATTTTCTTGAAATTCAACGAATTGATCAGAGACTTCCTGTACCATCTTAACCAAAGGTAGACTCACTGATTAGACCTGGTGGTTCCAGATAATACTTCATGCTATTTTGAGACCAATCCAATCAATGTCCACTTTAGTTAAAAAAACAAACTGCAGGAAAAAAATCTCAGCAGTTCAGAAAGCATCAGAAACAGTTAACGTTTCAGGTCTCTGGCAGTTCTGATGAAGGTCTCAGACCCGAAATGTTAACCGTTTCTCTTTCCACAGATGCTGTCTGACCTGCTGAGTTGTTGCAGCATTTAGTTTTTATTTCAGATCTTGGCACCTCCAGCTTCTTTGATTTTCACTAACCAATTTTAACTCACGTACACAAATGAAGAGGAAAGGACAAGCCTGCCCCACATTACTGACTTTTACACCCTTATCACAGCCTTCCACCTGACTTTTTCCAAAGCCACAACCTGAAAAACCTGCATAAACATCTGCTTGCATTCTATTGCATAAAGGAAGAATTCTTGTAACTTCTTCAAACAAACCCAAGTTTCATTTGTCTTCAAATTCAATTTTTAATAATTGCTAATTTCTTCATTCACTTGACATCTAGTGCTCCACTATTTTCCCATATTTTCTGTGCCTTCTGTGAAGGTGGACACAAAGTGATTAATTCCTCTGCCATTTCCTCATCTTCAATATAATTTCAATGCATTTCCTCATCTCCAATTGGATTTCAAATGCTTGAGAGAGGAGCCAATGTTGCAAAGGCACCATTGGTGGGATTACGACTGAATGTCTCTAAGGCAGAATCATGAACGTCTAGCAGGCAATTAAGTACATCTTTCCTTGGGTTAGTAGCCCAGACCTGTAGACAATATTCTAGATCTGGAAAGTTATCCACAGGTCTGGTCTTCAAACCCCAGGAAGGAGAGACTTGCAATGAAGGGAGGGCTGCAAATGGTAATGAGATCGAATCCCAGTACTGCAAATGTGTTGTACAAGGAGAAATTAAGCAAACTGGGGTCATACTCAAGAGATGAAAGAATGAGTGGCGATCTCATTGAAATACACAAAATTAAGTGGCTTCACAGAGTACATGCAGGGAAGATGTTTGCAGTGGCTGGCATGTCTAGAACCAGGAGTCACTCACAAAATAGGGGTCTGGCCATTCAGGACAGAGATGAGTAGTAGTATCCAGAAGGCTGTGAATCTACCCAAGAGGGGTATGAAGGCTCAGTTGCTAAGCATATTCAAGACAGACATCAACAGCTTAAGGGAATCAAGGAATATGGGGTTAGTGCAACAAAGGGGCCAAATTGTCCACTAATGAGACAAGTAAAAATTGTACTCTTCAGCACAAATTAGGCTTGGATTCTTCTACCTAGCCTTGCGTCACAACACATCTTTCTTGGTAACCTTTCTGTCAGTATATTGCAGGTTATTGCAATTAAGTCAACATGTTTGACCACTGCACTCAGTGGGCCAGTAATAAAGGAATTTCTACCTTGGGAGTACAATCTCTTAAAAGTGTTGGTTGAGGAAGAACTTGAAAGAGAGGTCTTCAATATGGCCACAATGAGAAATCAAGATCCAGAGAATTTCTACTGTTGGTCATAGCATTAGATAACCAGTAAGAGAAATTAAAAGGGTGTTACATGGAAACCTTGGACATTTCAGATAACCAGCTGAGAGTCAAAGGTTTATGCATTTCGAAAAGTAGCAGCAATAGCCAACAGCTCCAAAAATTTAACTTCTGCACTTAATCTGCTTAGTAGAGGATCATTTAGAGATTGGCAGAAAATTGTACAGTGAATACTGATAGCCTTGCACAAAAGGCACAGAGACTCAGGGGTGGGAAAGGGTCAGATTTTACAACAAACTGGAGACTGGGGGCAACATCACAGATGGTGACCAGGAGACTGGGCATAATCATCCCCATTTCATTATACATTGTCCACAATAAATTTGCTAATTCCATAATCCTAACTGCTCCTATTCAAGCTTAGAAAGAAATTTCACATTGGAACGGAAAATTAATACATATTAGACAAGTGAAGAAAATGAGGAAAAAAATACAATGGGCAAAAGGAAGAAAGAAATAAAGCTTGAAGATGGTGGTGGGGGTATTGGGGGAGGGGTTTATAAATAAAACAAGGGTGAATGAGGAAAAAAGAATGTGAATGAAATATTGTAGTGTAAAACACAAAGTGAGAAAATAGAAACAAAGGAGGCCGGAAAGGAGCTCTGAATGTGCAGAGTGAATTCTTTCTGCAACAGCACAAATTTGACCATAAAAAGCCACCTTTCAACAGATGCAAATTAAACATATTTGCATACCAAGACAGGTTTGGCACTTACTCGCCCCGTTCTTCCCCGCCCCTGACCAACAAGCTATTTGTTGCTGGAATGTAGTTGACTCAAAAGAACAAAATTACTAACATTTCCATTTTACTTGGTGTGAGCTACCATCTTGATCTCAAGTGTTGTAGGGTTATCCAAACTGGTATTTTACTAACTTCCACTCATGTAACACTTAAAGAATACAACCCTGGATGCTTCACAATTGCACAGTTAGACAAGAATGGATCACAAGTCAAAGGATGCCGACAACTTTGGCCACATGGGATTGATCTGAACCAAAGAAATAGTAGTCAGTCATATGGACCACCGAGTTTGTTCTGTCATTCCATAAGATTATAGTTAGTCATTGGCATCAATTATTATGCTCAAAGCTTCCTTGAAACAGTGCAACATTCTCACCAACTCTTGGAAATCCCTGGCCTGTAAATACTCGAGTGGAGAAGCAACAAGGATGGTATTGAGAAGCTAATCAATGGAGCTTTGTGTAAATGGCAGAAGAAATGCACCAGCTCACAAACTAGCCACCTGCCTTTCCCTCTGCAGGCACCTCCTGCTCCATCTGTGGGGCAGTCTGCAGTTTCCATAGTGGTTTTTTTTTGTGGGTTCTAAGGTGACTGATGGGGCCAGAAAGGAAGCAGGTCATTCTCAATCCTGAGGGACTGCTTCATCACTAGGAGTAACCCACATTCTCAGGTCTTGCTTTCAGTGGAAACCAGCTACAATTAAACGTAAATGTCTTTAAGGAAATTAGCTTGAGTCCTAGAGAAAAGGTAGACTTTAAGAATTACTATACATTATGTAATTCTTAGAACTCTGACAAATTGAGCTAGAGTCCAAATAAAAGCATTTGGCCTACTTTAGCAATTCTGTCTGGTAAAGGATCATTTGTGTGTTATCTGTTAGCTCTTTCAGAAATCAGTGAGGAATACATACTGCAGCTTTCTAAATAATCTTTCAAGGGAGAATCCAAGATTGGCCATTCTCATTGCATTTCCACAAAACACTTGTTTCCTCAGTTATGCAAGGATCATGGGTGACCTGGCAGGAGGCTGGAAGACACTATTTTGGTTTCAGAAACTTTTAACCCATTCCTATAGCAGAGGCAAGTGACAATGAAAGTTATGTTTAGCTTGCCTGTTTACGGCAGTATGCACAAAAGGAACAATCTTATCCTTCTTTCCTTGCAGAGATTTGTCTAGTATAGTTAAAACATCCAACTATAAGCTGTTTGATGCAGGTTTAATTGGTTTAGTCATGTTTTTAGTTGAAAGTAATCCACTTGTGACAATCAACAAGATAGTTTTGCAATTAATAAGGGATTGAGAGACTTTTTACTTAGTCTGATGTAGACTTCATCCTCGAGTTGATGATTGCCAAAGACTGCATTAACGATAGAAGAATCCATGGCATTGAATAGTTTTAAAATAGATCCCAAATGTGTCCCAAATTTGTTCAGTCGATTTTCCTCAACAATCACAAAAATTTTTTGTGCGGCCCAGACAATTAAATATTTGGTATGGCCTAGTCACAAAATTTTAATGGATTATTAACCACAACACCCGAATGTTTTGCTTGCATTCACAATGTCTACATTCGTATCCTCAATTTGTATAGCAGCTCAGGTGGATCTGTCGTAAGAATCTGTTGTCCAACATTCATATATTTATTGCCTCAGATTTTATAGCTATTTGTGATTACATAGAACAGTACAGCACAAAACAGGCCCTTCGGCCCACAATGTTGTGCCGACCTTTAAACCTCGCCTAATACTTTCTAACCCCTTCCTCCCACATATCCCTCTATTTTAAATTCCTCCATATGCTTATCTAGTACTCTCCTGAATTTGACCAATGTACCTACCTCCACCACCACCCCAGGCAGCACATTCCATGCTCCAATCACTCTCTGGGTAAAAAACCTTCCTCTGATATCTCCCCTGAACTTCCCACCCATTACTTTAAAGCCATGCCCTTTTGTATTGAGCATTGGTGCCCTGGGAAAGAGGCACTGGCTATCCACTCTATCTATTCCTCTCAATATTTTGTACACCTCTATCATGTTTCCTCTCATCCTCCTTCTCTCCAAAGAGTAAAGCCCTAGTTCCTTTAGTCTCTCCTCATAATCCATACTCTTTAAACCAGGCAGCATCCTGGTAAATCTTCTCTGCACCCTTTCCGCTTCCACATCCTTCCTATAATGAGGAATATAATTATGTCTTGCCAACCCAAAAAAGACCCATGTATTCTTACTTTGTAAATCTTACTACATCTACTGCTTCCCTTTATCCACATCCACAAAGAATTCCAATAATTAAGTCAACATGCTTATGCTTTTACAAAACTATGTTGACTTTGCCCAAATACCTTCAAATTTTTCTAAGTTCCTGCTAATACTGTCTTTAATAATAGCTTCAGACCAATTTTACACCATGAATGTGTCTTAAGTCCACACCCCCTAATATGAACATGGACTAAAATGACAAACACTAAATAAACAAAATTGACTAAAACAAACTAAATTTTGACTGTCCGTTATGCAGCAAAGTGTCAGAAATAGTTCAGTGTCTGAATATACTGGGCTCATGCAGGGATGTCGGTTCCTTCAGCATAGGAACTGCTGGAAGTAATAAAGCAGATTAAATCACACTTCACTCCTTTAAAAATTATTAACCTGTCAATTGCAGGATTCTTGGTTTCAGCTTATACAACTCTGGCTATGTTTAGTTTCTTCACAATGAAGTGCAAAATACATTATTAAGCTGCATTCTTAAACTAGAAAATAACTAATGAAGATTAACTTTGTGCAACTACTACACATAGTCATTCTCATCTTTTGAAATTTTGTGATAACTTAAAAATGCAATCTATCTGCACTTTGCAAAAAAAAAGATTCAGATATACACTTGGAAGTAATCTTCTGTAACAAGAATACCTGAAGCCATGATTACAATCAAAAATCAGACCTTAAGCATTCAATTGCGTACAATATACAGCAAAATGTAATTAAATTTCCTTGATCAATGTTCCATAAACAAAAACAATTGTCACTGGACAAGTATACAAACCATTTCAGAATTACTATAAATGTCCTGTTGAATCACAAACACACACATTACATTTATCACAGCTAATTGCACTGTTTTCATCACTTTCAGGCTCAACTAATCCAAAGCTCTCCTGACTATGCTCCTATCCTCCACAAAATCAAACTCATCCAAAATTGTGTTGTTCACCCATGCCCAATGGCCCTCTCTGGCAACTCCTCTATTTGGAATCTCTCAGTTTCAGGGTCAAATCACACCACTAGATCTAAACTACCCATTTGCAGTATCCATAAATTATTTTCCTCACATGTGGATCTAACAGCTACATACCTGCACAATATTATGAATACTCCAGTTCTCCACAGGATAGACATTAGACAGTTAATAAATGCTCCTTTTTTCAACCCTGATCTCCAATTCCTCTGTCTTAATACAAAATCCAGCAGTTCTTCAATTTAAAATTTGTGTATACCTAGGTAGATAACCAATTCTGACCAACACCTTCTGGATATGTGCATTAATCTTTCAAAGTGGCAGGACACATTGAGAGAGTGATTAGTAAAACATACTATTCTGGGGTTTATATGCAGACACATAGTATAAAAGCAGTGAGGCTATGTTGAGCATTAATAACACATCAGCTAAGCCAATTTTGCAGAGAGTGGAAAAAAAATACTTTAATGAGCGTCTAGGGATTAGGGATTACAGCTGTAAAGAGCGACTAGAGAAACTGGGATTTTTCTTAAGCAAAGATGGTGGAGAGGAGATCTGACAAGTGTACGGGATCACAATGAATTTAGCTAATGCAAATGTAAGGATTCCATTAGCAGACGATTCAGGGGCTGGGAACAGATTCAAAGTGATAGATAAAAGATACACAGGTGGGGGTGGAAGGGAATGTGAGGAAAGGCTCTCAAGAAAGAAAAAGGGAATGGGATTGAATAGATTGCACTACAAGGAATGAACCACCTTTAACTCAGGCCAATCAGCTTCCCTCTGTGCCATAAAAATTCTTTGGTTTTTGCACTTCTTTTCTGGGCACAAGAGTGTTTGTCCTCAGAATTGATCCGTCTCTCATCACAAGCTTCACCTCACCTCTAGTTTAACACACACACACTTTTTTGAATTTGGCTTCACATGACTGAAAATGTGCCACATCTGCATGTTTCAAGGAATTGTTAATTAACTTGACAATCTCACTTAGGTGGTCCTGATGAAGGATCTCAGCCTGAAACGTCAACTGTTCATTTCCCTCCATAAATGCTGCCTGACCTGCTGAGTTCCTCGAGCATTTTGTGTGAATCTCACTTAGGTAAAATATTAATTAGTATTTGTCATTAGATTTTTTAAGGAAAACTTGTAGGCATCATTATATTTTTCCATGAAGATCAAGACAAGAATTGCTATACCTGGTAACCAATTCCAAAGTTAAGTTGCTCTCAGATTAGGTTTTACACTTACCTGTTCCCAGCACTGTGGTAGTAGTTCAGCCTCAACACGAGTTGGACCAACATGCCGAGCAAATGCCACACAGCCAGTTAGAATCATCTGTCTAGAACAAAAAAAAGGAAAGTAAATTAATACTGAAACTGATTACTCACGAGACATTTTTGGTGTGTTATCCCATCAAATTTTCCTCTCATTTGACCGAGCAACTTCTGGATGTTTCCCATTTCATTGACCACTTAAATGCACACACACTTCTTTCTAGTCAAGTTTTCAACAGAGCTGGGTGCAACACAATGTATGGTTTAAAGAAATACCACAAACCAATATCAGCTTGTCAATGAGTTCAAAAGACTCAAAAAAATTAAACAATCCAAAACTGATGTGTTTTAAACTTAATTTCTAGTACTTGCATGCATATTTCAGGGAAACATTATTACTGTTGCAATCAATTTCTTGACCAGGTCTCCACCATAGCTATTTTCTTTTTCATTCTTTGAGCATACAGTTGGATTATTCTGATTAATGATTTCTATCTGTGAATTATGTGGTCAAGAATACAAGCTCTGGTCTTGTGCTTACTGGTCTAATTTATTTTCTTTTCAATTATTAAAGGCCTAGTTTTTGTTTTACAGCTTAAAAATTAAGATCCAACAGATAATGCAAATTAATTAGTGCAACTGATCAGCAGTAACTGCGTTATTGGCAAGTTATTCAACACATGATGTAGTCCTGTATTTTTCAATAAATACAGCAGGAAAATTATACCTGTGGACTCCCAGGGTTTAGTCAGCATTGCTGCTCAACAGTTACCACTTAATTAGGGTTAGGGGTATAAGTGAGTTAAAGAAATATTTGCTTGAAGGTAAAGAGTGGGTTCTTGAAATATATGGCAATAGTTCATACCTTTGTTCATCATCTGGACGTTTAATTAGGTTGAAAAGAATGTGCAGAAGCTGATCCCTTTCTTTGGGTTCCGGATGGAGGCAAGCAGTACACAAGATTAGGGGAATTAACTCCTAGATTGGGAGGAATAAAAAGACAAATAGTGGGCAATACAGCAAAAGCATCACTTGTTAAAAACTTTACAGAAACATTAACGTTAGTTCGGTCAGCAGGCCCTGCAAGAGCAGTGTTTGTATTGTCATAACCTGCAGAATTCTTGCAGCTCTTAGGCTTCAAGTACTTCTTTGCTGCTTTTCCCTGGTTTAATTACTTAATAGTTTCAGTTGCACCAATGAGGTGTCTATGGACAGTGGTGGTGATCTTTCCACTCTCCCACCAAAAGTTTTCACATTAATTACTGGTTGCTCTTTTCCATTCACACATCCTTACAACTAATTTTGATTAAGCATTACTACTGTACCCTATACAATCCTCAAAGCATCTACTTATTTCTCTGCCCCCCTGGGTTCCAGTAACACGGCGATGGCATTCCATTGTCAACAAAATGTGCACTTCTGAAATTTCCCTTGTCTTATGCAGTCTATTCACTGATGTCACTCCAACTTTGTGTTTACTAAACAATTACATTATATTCACTTCATCCATAACAGCTCTCATATATAAATAATACATTATCCATAAAATTAAGGTTTTTGTCTCTAAAAGCCTTTATTAAAATGTATTACTTTCATCAGGTCCATGAGCTCAAGGCCCACTTCGCTGTAGTACTGAGAGACTTCTGTTGTGACTTTTGAACAAGATGTTAAAACTCATCGGGCCCAAGTAGATGCAAAGAATCCCATAGTAGCACTCCTTAACAAGTTGCAGAATTCTCCCTTGGGTCGATAGAGCTGTTCCTCAACCAACATTGGTAAAACAGATTTGCCATTCATTTACTCCTCAGCGGTTTATGGGGATTGCACTATGCATATATAAACTACGTGTTCTGTTGTTCCGCAACAGTGTCTAAAAAGTAATTCACACTGGAGAAGCTTTTCCCAGCAGCACCACCACTCCAGTCCAAGGCAGGCTACTACAACAATATATTTTTCCCAGTGGCTGGATGGCACCAGGCACACCCCATCAATTTTTGTTTCTTTCCTCAAGTTCCTCCCAATCTCCAAATATCACAACATGTGCCTTGCTTCCCTTTGAAGGTAGTGAGCAGTTCCAGAGTGTGGGCTTTTAGCCAAAAAGAAACATGTAAAGACGGCCATATTGGAAAGTGAATAACACCTGGGAACGATTTAAATCTCACATGCTAAGCAATACGGAGCATCAGCACTTATTTCCAAAAGTAAACTATGCTTCCAAAATTCATAAATCATATACTGTCTAATAACAATAATATTATTATATGTAGATTACATTTGGAATGTAATGTTTATTGTAGACTTAAAAAAAAAATGAGCTTAAACCTTTGGTTTCAGCTACCACAGAGTATTTACAACTTCACCATGTGAGCATGATCAAGGTTATAAATATAATTGCAAAATAATTCAGCATATCTCAGTATTTTCAGCAGCTGAAATGTCAACTTATCATTAGAATTTCCCTACCTTTTTCCTACATGGGAATGGACGTAGACTGTAACTAAAACATCTCCACCTCAGATGTCTCCTGTTGTTGTTCAGTTACAGATTGCTTGCCAAGTTTTAATTCCAATTTACCTGGGTCACGGTCGGTTCTCATCCCATTGAAATCTTAAACCTTAATCTCCTATTTAAGGTAATACAAGCCTCATCAACACAATCTGCTCTTAATCCTTTTAGCCTTGGTACTATTGTGGTGGAACGGCATTGTATTTGCGCAAATGGTACAATGTTCCCCCACCTCCCCCTCCGCCCCCCCCCCCCCCCCCCAAAGGTGCGGAGGACCAAAAGAGAAGTTTCTATAATCATGGTATAACCATAGTTTTAAACAAGTAACCCTTTGTTGTCTAGATCTTGAGTAAAATAACATTACATGAGCCTTCTAAGTTCTAACTAATGACCACTGTTCGGCTCAAGACATTTAGCTCTCCCAGTCTTACTTTAAAGAGGAACGATTAAGGGCTGCACATTATGACCACGATGTAAAATTTATAAAAAGATACTTCTATTGACCCTTAATTCAAATGCTTCTAAAGTGTGTTGCTGCTTCACTCAGCACAATAAATGATTTGGCAATTACTCAACCAGTTCAGCAAATCTGATAACCTCAATCCATTAACTTGTCACAAAACTACAGGTGCTTTCTTGCAAAGGTAAGGTTGGTTAAGCACAACTGCCTCATCAAAAATTTAACAATTCTAATAGTCACTCCCCCAAAATGCTTTCTCTGTTTAACTGTTTCCCCAGTCACTTGGAACAAGATTTTTAAACTGATTTTTTTAAAAAAAAGCAAAAAAAAAATTAAGGCATTTTTTGCTTTGAGGGGCAATAAGAACCAGCACATTTTTGCTTTATAAAGGTATTATCAATTGCAAATTTGATAGCGTGAAAACAAATGATGCAGTTTATTCTTTTTATCTGCATCAACAACTTGACCCAGAAAATGATTTGGCTAATTTCTAATGCAAGATCAAAATGATGTGCATCACCATTCTATCAAACAACTATTTTAAAAATTGAGAAAATTTATAACTGTGATTAAACTGTGTTTTCCAATCTAATTTAAAAAAAATCAATTTCTCCTGGAACTTATCGTAGCCAAGGACTAAAATTCCTCTTGATCTTGCTAGTTTCTTGCTTCCTGTGAAATCAATGTTGCTGTAAATCTCACCTCTGGATATGCATCCAAACACAAAGCTGGCTGTACTATGAAAATTTGTGATGTCTGTCTTTGCAGCTTTGTGATGATTTTGGTGTGTAGTCTGGAAACAATTTTATCAATTTCACTCCAGAAAATTATACAGCACCTTCATAAGATCTGCAAATCCAAAATTAAGCCACTTGCACAATACTTTTGAGTGTGATACAAGTCCACAAAAGATTGCTTCACAATTAGTTTTTTTTTAAAAAATACTTGTACAAACAACTATTCTCTCCATTCTGGCTCATGCAAGATCTGTTTGGGAGGCGATGACCAGTCTAATATTCTGCTTAGTAGGCCTTCTATACAGAGTACTTGTTTCAGATCCCTAAAGGTCAAGGCATACTGCAGATTTTTAGTTTGGTGGAAAGATGCGTTGTGTGGATGAGGACTTCTGTGTTTGGATTCAGCCAAGGGTTTGGTTGGTTTTAGTAATTCTAATTTCAAGTTTTACACAGGGAACCATCACTGGAGATGGTATTGATTAGAAATTTGAAATGATTCACATTTTTCAATTTTGAACAGAAGGCTGGTGCAGAGCATTGAAATTAACAGGAAATAGAATCAGGACCACGATTTTACTGATATTGATGGTGTTTGAGCAGATTTTGGATGCTTCAGCCATAAACATCAAACACTCTGGTTAATGCAGGACCAATTACAACATGGCGGCAGCTCAAACAGGTAATCAGCCCAACAAACTCCATTTGAGGCACTGGAGAGACTGCAGATGCTGGAAATCTGGAGCAATACACACAAAATGCTGGAGGAACTCAGTAGGTCAGGCAGCATCTATGGAGGGAAATGAACAGTTGATGTTTCGGGCCAGGACCCTTCAACAGGACTGGAAAGGAAGGCAGAAGCCAGAATAAAAGGGTGGTGATGGTGGTGGGGACGGGGGGTGAGGGGGGGGGGGGGGGAGTGGGGGAGGAGCACAAGCTGGCAGGTGATAGGTGAATCCAGGTGAGAGGGTGAACATAGGTGGGTGGGGGAGTGGGAACGATGAGATAGGTAGAAGAGGCAAAGGGCTGAAGAAGATGGAATCTGGTAGGAGAGGACAGTGGACCATGGAATAAAGGGAAGGAGATGAGGGACGAAGGTGTGGGTGATGGGCAGGTCATGAGGGTGAAGGAGGGTGAGGGAGGGGAAAGAAGGGGTAATGGGGCCAGAGGGATAAGGGGTGCTGAGGACGAGAAGAACCTTATCCATATCTTGGGGGCGGGTGGAAATGGGGAGAGGGCAGATGTGCAGGAAATGGACGTCCAGTCCCTGTACACTTCTATTGTAGTTCTGTGAATGGTTGATAAGGCTAATCCAGGACTCAGATTTTTACGGCAATTTAGGGTGGCACAGTGGCACACTTGGTAGGGCTGCTGCCTCATTGATCCAGTGACCCCAGTTTAATCCTGACTTCTGATGGCATCTGTGCGAGGTTTACACATTTTCCCTGTGACCGTCTGGTTTTCTGCTGAGGTTTGTGGTCAGCATTGAGGTACAAATGTATGAAAAGAGAAGTTACTCCGATTTATTTTCCACCACTTGGATTTTGTGGTGTTAGAAGCATGTACAAAAACTTGGTCAAAAACCATTAATATTGGTGCCATCTGGTGGTAAACATCAAATCTACAAGAACAGAAAAAAATACTACTGAGCAACATCTTAAAGTTAAAGTGAATCGAAAGTGTGTTGGCGTATTAATAGAAATAACACCCAAAAGTTCAGAAAATCTGCCAGTCTGACACCACTAAAGTCCTGAGCACGTTGGCTTAGAGTTTTACTGTATCACAATTTGTGCTTCTGAACCTTTTGAATGAATGTTCCTTTTGTATTTTTACCAAATTCCCCGCCCCCACGAACTCCTGATGTTATGGGCAGGTCATTTAAAGGATTGGAGCTCTATTACAACTGCATTTATTTTTAAATAAATTAATTTCCTAATTATTAAAGTCACCTGGAATCTCCGATTGTTGACACATGTATGCCTCCCTCTCCAAGGGGAACAAAAAAACCCCCATCGGGAACCAGTGACCTGCACTGAATGATTCTAGAAGATGTCTGTGTGCGTGCATGTGACCATGTCTAAAATGATGAGTGCTGCTTCTGATGTTCACGAATTTGTGTCAGTTAATTCATACGTTAACCTATACAAATTAAGGTCCCTAATGAGAACCAACGAAGGTGTCATTATGTACAACTCCCAAATTATCCAATAATACTACAATGAGCAATCCAGAAAAGGGGTTGCAAAGAAAGAAAACTGAAATAGCTTCATGAACTTGGAGAAAATTAGATTCAACCTCAAGTCGAACAAGGTATTCCAGAAAGGATGTATTTATCAAGCTACAGTTGAAAATTCCTTTATTTTGTACCAGGACCTTCATTAATGTACACCGATGAGTCCAGGTATTTACGGCAATGTCTCGAAATGCTGTCCAGTTCTCCATTGCACACAAAGCTAATATAGTTTCAGGAATCAGGTTCAGTTCATGGTCAATGATGGAGTGGCTGTGCTTAGAGTTCTTTAATTTTGTTTGCTTCTTTTCCAAAGATTAGGCAACAGGATGCAATCATTTTTTCTTTGGAACCAGAAGATACAGAAAATCACAGTACTGCGCGAGCATTTCAGCAAGAGTGGATACTACATTTGTAGTTTTTAAAACCTTTTAAGGCTGCAGACATGTCAATTCAACTTTGAGTAACTTTCATTTATTTGGTGGAGTAACTTACAGGCCAAGGCAGTGCTATCAGACATACTGTGTAGCTGCAGTCCAGTAGAGACATATGCATTTAAGACTAACAGTGCAGTTTATACACGACATTTCTGCATACTCAGTCTTTCAATTCCTCTATTCCAAGTCTTACCATTTGGTGCATTTCATCTTCATATTCCTCCCCACAAAGTAAATCACCTCATTTCTCCAAATTAAACCAACTGAATGTTGGCAGCAATTGAAGGCAGCATCTGTGGAAGGAGAAACAGAGTTAAAGTTTCAGGTCAATATGAAACCTTAACTGTTTCTTCACAGATGCTGCCAATCCTGCTGAGTAGTTCCAGCATTTTCTATTTTTATTTCATATTTCTAGCATCTTTTTGCCCTTTGAACTTAAAGTACTAGATTAATGTTATGAATCCACATGTTCTGTTGATAGTCTTTATTCCAGTTAAACTACACTCCTTACTTTACAGTAGTCTGCAATTTAATTTGTGGCCTATGACAACACAGATCATTTACTTGTAGTAAAAGCAGTTAGCACTACTGCAGAACATTATTATTATTATTATTATTATTATATCTATTGATTTCTATCTTCCAACCAACTTCCTATCAAGATTGATATTTTCTTTCACAGAGTTATTAACAAATTTCTTGTGTGGGAAACAAACACCTATTGAAAATGGACATGCGCTTCTGCATACATATGCATTTCTTTTATTAACACATTTGTTTTCTCCAAGAAAGCTATTCCATTTGTCAGACAACTATTTGGGCATTTGGCCTCCACTTGATTCCTTTTCTTCATTCCATGATTTTTAACACCATTATGTCTGGCACAACAATTTCTAGATCCACAGATAACCGAGAGGCTTCATTTCTTAATACCATCAGCAATCTGGAATCAATGTCAACTGTTTCCATTGTCTTTTCCAGTTATTTTGAACCACTTCTATATTACCAGTTTCTTACCTTTGGTTATCACATTTAACTGCTCCAATTTCTCTCAAATTCTTTCAATCTCACTATGAAATGAGTCTCCACAGAGGCACCATACTCATTTGGTAGCTCACCTTCCTTAATTGCTTCTGCTTACTTTTCCTCTTGCTTTAATCTGGTCTTCTCATGACACGAGAGAACACAAGAAAATAGGAGTAGGAACAGGAGAAGGCTACTAGGCCTTTCACGCCTGCCCTGCCATTCAATATGATCATGGCTGATCTGTGTTGGCCTCAACTCCTCTTCTGTGCCAGTTAACTTCTTGATCTTTCAAGTATTAAGATATCTCCATCTTAGATACATCAAATGATCTACATCCACTACCTCCGGGGCAGAGAATTCCAGAGATTCACTATCCTCTGAGGAAAGAAATTTCTATGCACTTCAGTTGTAAATGTTCGACATCTTATTTTGCAGCTCTATTGGACTGTTGATGTTACACCAACTTGTAATACTTTGTTTTGTGACATAAACTCTATTGCCAATTTAACTTTTTAAAAAAAAAAGTGCTTTAGTCTCAAAAAAATGCAAGTGCCACCTGTCATCGATAAGTATTAATATACTAAAGTTCCAAGTGATATCATAAGAAACGAAAGAGCCATTTACAAAAATATTCAATCTAGAGTTATTAGTACCTCTAAGAATTTTTCTGTAATATGTTACACACTAAACTATCCTTCTCTTGAAGAGCTTTGGACTGTGTCCTCGATTATATTACAAAAGCTTAACTGGAAGGAACAAAAACTGGTTTAGAAATGCAGGACACAGGTCTGTATACAACTGAGTGTAGGAACAACACAGCACTGTCTTGATGCAATTATCTGACACTTTTATATATGTGCTGAGCATGCAGTTTGCTCAGCCTGCACAGAGATGAACTAAACCACAATCTCTGGATAGTGAAAAGGATAGGAAGGCTTTTTTTTAAAAAAAAAAGAAACAACTCTTTAAAATCTTGCCATGCCCGTCTAACCAGCACTCTAGTGGAGGAACTCAATGAATAATAATTTTAACAGGGTAGATAGAAGATATTGTTAA
This sequence comes from Pristis pectinata, assembly GCF_009764475.1. Classification (NCBI taxonomy): domain Eukaryota; kingdom Metazoa; phylum Chordata; class Chondrichthyes; order Rhinopristiformes; family Pristidae; genus Pristis; species Pristis pectinata. The sequence continues at coordinate 99,027,310 of NC_067409.1, read as the reverse complement.
GGTGGAAGTAGGCAATGATGGACAAGGTAAAGGAGCAGAAACTCAGTTTGATATTGAATAGGACACTAAAGTTATGTAGGCTGGTTAAGGGTTGCAAGGATACAGAGACAATGCCGGGAAACAGGGAAAGATAAAAGATGACTGAAATAAATCAAAGGGCATTCAATTCTTGTTCTTCCAACAATGATTTATCAGTACCTAACATTATTAATGTATGGCCATTTCTGACTTATTCCAAATACTCTTTAAATGCTTTCCCAGTTATTTAATATCCACAGTAGACATTTATCTTTTTGTGCACATTTTAGTGTTTGCATTAGTTTTATCACATAAAATAATTTAAGTGGTAAATGCACCTTACTCTAGAAGTTAGAGATTTAAGTTTTTTTTAAAAATGTAATTTATTCATTAAAAAGGCTAAAGACATTGAAATAAATTTATGCTAGCAATTGCAAACATCACAATATTAATAGAATTAAAGAGGTTAGCCTGTGTTTAAGTATGAATTATAGCAACAAAATATGTAGCAGCAACAGCAAAGAAAACCTTTTGGATACCTTGAGGTCTTATCAACTCACCTGGCAGAGATGTACAACCATTCTCTAGGATCAGAGATGCAAGTACAAGTGTAAGAATATGGCAGAAAATAACCAAATGAATTCTTTCAATAAAAGACAACTGCTCAAAAATTTGAAATTGTTAAAACTGAAAAACAAAATTACTGAGTACCAAAACTTCAATAATGACAAAGTGCATCTTACTTCTCGTTTTGCTAGTAGCACATTTGGTACTATGTGTGGAAGACATCGTCCCAACATCAGCATCACACACTGTTCACTATCTGCAATTCGTGAAACCTAGAGACAGAAAGTAATTTTACTGTCACTACAGTCGTAATGCAAATTTATAAAATTCCTGAAAATATAAAAAACAAATTGTCATTATCATAAATAAAGGCATCATAAATTACATTTTCAGCTCTACTCATCTACCTCCCGACTTCCAATTCACACAAAAATAATATTTGTGATATTAAGTTTCCAATTAAAGCTTCTGTGTGCTTCAGAACCATGTACTCATTGATCAAATGCAGATTAAGATCAATTTGTTTAACATGCTTCAAGTCCCTTCCTTTTCACAAATTTATGTGCTTTTACTGGTATCTATTGTGCAATCCAATAGAAGAACTTGTTGGCTACACTCAGTGGGATCATAGCCAAGACATAAACCTACTTCCTTCATTGAGTGAGGTCTTGCAGCATTCCGGAGGAGGAAAATATTCCAACTCATAAGCAGTTTGCAGCTGAGACGATTCCCCCTTCCCACATAGAGGAAGTGTTGAAATCGTTATTGGCTGTGTGCAAATTCACAGGAATATTGTTTCTTCAGCTCTTAATTTGGGAAATGATCAACTCCAAGTACAAGATATAAGAGTTGTATCATGAAGTCGTCTCAGTTCATATTACTTAAGTACATTGGGAAACTCATCTTGCATTTCAAATGAAACTCCCATTACGTTGATCTGCAATTCACAACTGGATTATGAAAGTCAAAAGACTATGATAACCTGTCAGGTTATCCCCTTAATATCAGGATTAATGTTGGTTGAAAACTCAATGTTGAGTGCAATGTGTGCATAGATTACTCAGCATGTCCAATATAGAAACCCTTACTAGCTTGTTGCTAAAGATGCTGAAAAACTGCAAGTGCACAGTAGCAGAGATTCTATGTCTACTATTTTTGCTTAATTAGCTGCATGGGCAAAGCACATAATGGAAGAGGGGAAAAAAAACATGCCTATTTTCTACAGAAACTTAATTTTTCACAATCTTTCTTGTTATCAATTAAAATCCAATTTCCGGCAAGGAAATTGGATCTCGTACTAGACAATGAACCTGGTCAGGTGACAGACCTCTCAGTGGGCAAGCACGTCAGAGATAGTGACCACAGGTCCCTGACCTTTAGCATAGCCATGGACAAGGATAGGAGCAGACCGATATGTGAAAGTTTTTAATTGGGGGAGGGCTAATTACGATGGTATTAGGCAGGAACTTGGGAGTGTAAATTGGGAACAGACGTTCTCAGGGAAGTGCACAGCAGAAATGTGGAGGCTGTTTAGGGACCACTTGCATGGGGTTCTGGACAGGTTTGTCCCACTGAGACAGGGAAAGGACGGTAGGATAAAGGAACCATGGTTGACAAGAGGGGTGAAACATTTAGTCAAGAGGAAGGAAGCATACTTAAGGGTTAGGAAGCAAAAAATCAGGCAGGGCTCATGAGAATTATAAAGTAGCTAGGAAGGAGCTTAGGAAAGGATTTAGGAGACCTAGAAGGGGAGTTGAGAAGGCCCTGGTGAGTAGAATTAAGGAAAACCCCAAGGCATTCTACACATACGTGAAGAACACGAGGATGACTAGAGTGAGGGTAGGACCGCTTAGGGCTAAAGGGGGAAACATGTGCCTGGAGGCAAAGGAGGTCCTTAAATGAATACTTGCTTCAGTGTTCGCCAGGGAGACGGACTTCAAATGCGAGGTGAGCATAGACCAGGCTAATGCACTGGAGCATAATGAAGTTAAGACAAGAGATAGTGTTGGAGCTTCTGAAAAACATTAGGATAGACAAGTCCCTGGAGCTGGATATAATATATGCCAGGTTACTACAGGAAGTGAGGGAAGAGATTGCTGGGGTGTTGACAATGATCTTTGAGTCCTCCCTGGCCACAAGAGTGGTACCAGAAGATTGGAGGATGGCAAATGTTATTCCCTTGTTCAAGAAAGGTAATGGGTATAATCCTGGGAATTATAGACCAGTGAGTCTTACGTCAGTGGTGGGAAAACCACAGTATTGGAGAGGATTCTTAGGGACAGGACTTACGAGCATTTGGAGAAGCATAGTCTTATTAGGGATAGTCAGCGTGGCTTTGTGAGGGGCAGATCGTGCCTCACGAGCCTAATTGAGTTTTGGGGAGGTGACAAAACAAATTGATGAAAGTGGATGTGGTATACATGAATTTTAGTAAGGTGTTTGACAAGGTTTCCCATGGTAGGTTTTTCCAGAAAGTCAAGAGGCATGGGATCCATGGAGACTTGGTTGTGCGAGTTAAGAATTGACTTGCTCACGGAGGCAGAGGGTGGCTGTAGATGGAGAGTATTCTGCCTGGAGGTTGGTGACTAGTGGTGTTCTGCAGGGATCTGTTCTGGGACCCCTGCTCTTTGTGATTTTTTATAAATGACTTGGATGAGGAAATAAAGGGATGGGTTAGTAAGTTTGCAAATGACATGACGGTTGGAGGTGTTGTGGATAGGCTGTCAGAAATCAGGTTTATTATCACTGAAATGACTTGTGAAATTTGTTGTTTTACAGCAGCAGTACAGTGCAAGACACAGACATAAAAATTACCATAAGTTACAAAAATAAATAATGTGAAATAGGAATAATGAAGTAGTGTTCATGGACCTTTCAGAAATCTGATGGCAGAGGGGAAGAAGCTCTTCCTGAAATGTTGAATGTGGGTCTTCAGGCTCCTGTACCCCCTCCCCGATGGTAATAATGTGAAGAGGGCATGTCCTGGATGTTTAGGGTCCTTAAAGATGGATGCCGCCTTCTTGAGGCACCATCTCAAGCAGCATTGGATAGTGTAGAAGGTTGTCATAGGTTACAACGGGATTTAGATGGGATGCAGAGTTGGGTGGAGAAGTGGCAAATGGAGTTCAATCCGGAGAAGTGTGAAGTGATACACTTTGGAAGAATGAACTTGAAGGCGGAGACAAGGTTAATGGCAGGATTCTTAGTGTGGAGGAACAGACAGATCTTGGGGTCCACGTCCATAGATCTCTCAAAGTTGCAGCGCAAGTTGATAGGGTGGTTAAGGCGGCGTATGGTGTGCTGGCCTTCATTAGTCAGGGGAGCGAGTTCAAGAGCCGCGAGGTAACGTTGCAGCTCTATAAAACTCTGGTTAGGCCACACTTGGAGTATTGTGTTCATTTCTGGTCACCTCACTATAGGAAGGATGTGGAAGCTTTAGAGGGGGTGCAGAGGAGATTTACCAGGATGCTGCCTGGATTAAAGAACATGTCTCATGATGCAACGTTGAGTGAGCTAGGGCTTTTCTCTTTGGAGTGATGCAGGATGAGAGGCGACTTGATAGAAGTGTATAAGATTATGAGGGGCATAGGTAGAGTGGACAGCCAGCACCTTTTCCCCAGGGCAGAAATAGCCAATACCAGAGGACATCTGTCTAAGATCAGAGGAGGAAAGTTTAAGGGGAGATATCAGAGGTAAGTTTGTTTAAAAAAATATATACAGGGAGTGGTGGGTGCCTGGAACGCACTGCTGGGGATGGTGGTGGAGGCTAACACAATAGGGAAATTTAAAAGACTCTTCGATAGGCACATGGATACAACAAAAATGGAGGGTTATAGGCTGGTAGGAGGGAAGGGTTAGATTGATCAAGGAGTAGGTGTTCAGATAGGTTGGCATAACATCTTGGGCCGAAGAGCCTGTACTGTTCTATGTTCTAAGGACAAGGTGTCAAATAAAACAGGCTGTAATCAAACCTGAAGGGAACCACTTGTATTCATTTTCTCCTGCTCTTGTGCAGACCCAACAAGTCCAAAATGGGCTGAATGACATATCAGCATTAGTCATTCTGCTCAGTCGATAGGACATCTGCTGCTTCAGTGTTTTCTTAGCTGACCCAGTACTGGTGTTGTGACTATTTATGGGAATTGCCTTTAGATTGGATGGAAAATGCAATGCAAGTTGTTATTCATTTCCTTTAACGATGTTTTTCATTATTTCTTAATGCTTTAACTTGCTTTTATTTATTGCAGTTCCAAGTTTAATTAACCTTTTAAAATGACTTAAGGCAGCCTAATTGGTTTAAATGTCTCTGAATAAGACATTGAACAATGTTATAAAGCATTAACAGACTTTGACAAGAAATGTTGTTGTAGCCTAGCCAGTGGTGGGGGAAGGGGAGGGGAAGGTGACAATTTACAGGCTGAATCCAGCTTGATTCAGTCCCAATATTTAATAAAGCAGATTTCCCAGGTGACAGTGTCAAGTAGGGTTACCAGCAAAAAGGTGCTTAAAAAAAGTAGATGACTGAAAAACATAGAAAGACAAACATGTCGCACACAATGCGTGCACATGTACTGTCAGAGTCAGAGAGCGAAAAACAGCATAGAAACTGGCCCATTGGTCTATCAAATCCACACAACCATCAAGCACCTATTTATGCTAATCCCATTTATATTCTCCCCACATTATCAACTCCCCCCAAAATTTTACCACTCGCCCACACACTAGGAGCAATTTACATTGGCTGATTAACCTACCAACCTGCATGTCTCTAAGATCTGGGAGGTAACTGGAGCACCTGGAGGAAACCCACGCCGTCACAGGAAGAATGTACAAACTTCCCGCAGACTGCACCCAAAGTCAGGATTGAACCCTGGTGCTGTGAGGCAGTGGCTCTCCTCGCTGTGCCACTTGTTATATAATAGAGGGATATGTGGGAAGAAGGGGTTAAATAGTCTTAGCTGAGGTTTAAAGGTGGGCACAACATTGTGGGCTGATGGGCCTGTATCGTGCTGTACTGTTCTATGTTATTTCAAATTGATAATCTACAATGAACCAATGCTTTCTGTTTGTTGTCTGCATCTAATAGAGGTTTCACCTTCATAGGCTCTGTAGTTTCAAATGCAAAATAATATTTACAATAAAAACAACACACAATCAGCTGATGCACTTTGGAGCCATCTTGTATCTTAACTTCAGATAGCCAAGATGAGCAAGAGAAAGTCAGTTGAAGCAAGTTGTTGAAAGCAAAGAGTGGCCAGAGATGTAACTCCATCCCCACTTTCCCCATCATCCAATAGCTATTGTTGGCTACTGGGCAGATTTTTACATCAGCTGCATTACCTCTGACAGCTCAGAGCCTGGAGTAGAGATGAAGCTGCAAGCAATGTGGGAGAAAAAAACCCCAAAGAACATGCATGCACAACTGCACATGTTGGCTGACTGTACCACTGCAAATCGAGAACAAAAGGAAGATTCTGTTTAGGTTTACACCAAGTGTGCCAATTATAAACAAAGTTACCTCTACTCCTAAACGACTGTCAGTGGCCATCCGACAAAAAGACAGCAATGCTTGATGAAATGCAGGTGATAATGTCCTACAAAGAGAGCAGGAACATTCTGTAAGTTAAAATAGTATTACAATTCTTTTATTCAACTTAAACCTTTTATGTAGACAAATATTGTATATTCTGTACAAGTCTACCCTGAAGCATCACTACTGAAGAGCAATCAAAACCCTAGAGATAAAGATGGTCGAAGAGAAGGCAGTGGTCGTGAAGAAAGTATCTAAAAGCGTGAAAATAAACACTTAAGGTGAAATGTTCTTTACTCTTGCTAATGTTGTCACATGACAACCCCTCCCCAAATTATTAGATCTCTTTTGTACACCCTGCTCAAAGGCTTTACCTCATGTAAGACCAATGCATTAACAAATGCCTTTGTAGTCACCAAAAGATTAAACTAACCATCCCAGATTAGAAGAATGGACAGTGTTTTCAGTTTGAACCAACATTTGGAGCTTGCAATATACAAGTATGGCTAAATGGTCTGTGAAGTTCTTTGGGAAGGTTAAGAAATTGTAAGCAAGGAGATTAATTTCAACTTAATTGAAGGAGTAAATCTCCAGTACTGACTGACCACGATGAACTAGATCAGCAAGAGGCAAGGGACAATACGCTACTGTAACACTCTCTTAGCTTCAGTAAGCAGCACTGATGAACTGGGAAGCAAGCTTGCTTTGCTAAGATCCAAAGGTCTTAGAGGCCTAATAACATGGAGGCAACCAAAGAGTGACAATGATTATAGTAACACAGGAAACATTAGGCCCACTTTAAGGCACCTCCATTGGCATCCAAGACCTCAACAAAGCAGGCAGAGGAACTGGCTGTAACTGTCAAAGAAACGGATAATTAGAAGCCTGGTTTAAAAGAATGAAATACCCAAGTGATCAGATCCATATGGAGTGAGGTCCATGGATGAAATGTCAGGAACATTCAACTCCACAGTTCCTCTATAATCAATAGGATCAGTAAAAAAAAACAACTGGGATGCCATGCAATTAGTGAAGCGAAGATTTAATTCCTTACTAAACCCTGGAACAGCACGAGAACCAGAGATCGCTAAGAGCCTAGGACCAACATTCATAGTTGAGTGACCCAAATCTGGTACTCAAAAAACCAAAAGGGAAGCCACAAGTCTGACTGAGACTGATCACTCAGGTGTCTCAATGGGCAATATCCAGCAAAAAGGTGCACATGCTTGTACACTGTCTTTTCAATTAAAAGTTTCAAGGAAACCAAGCAAACCTTTCATTAGTTGCCAATGGTTGGTCTATAAAACAAATGTGAATTCACATAACGTTTGGTTTTGTGCACCACTGAATTTTCCAGCAGTGGGTTCATGAACAAAATGATCATTACCTGCCATTCAGTGATTGCTTAATGTGCGTTTGCAGGCACCATTCATATTCTACTGCATGAAATTTAAGCCTATAAATTATTCTGCACAAGACTGACATATTTACAGGCAATAATTTTTGCCTACCATATTAAAAATCTCTCTTGAAATATAGCAGTTTTCAACCTGAAAACATTCACAATCTTAGAACTCAAAGTAAACTGCATTAATTGCAAGGTTAGTTCTACCATCTTACTGCAAGTTGGAAAAATTGAGGAGCATTTTCAAGACCAATGCACATAACTAAAGGAAGGTAAAGGATTATACTTCTGCATTAGGTCTTCCATGATTTTTTTTTTGGAAAAGCATGTTAATATGACATTTGCCTCTAAACAGAGTTAAATATGCTTAATAACCATGGTTGACCTTAAAATTCAGTGTCCAAGATCACTTGGTCCATAAATATTTCTGTCTGATAATGATGAAAGTTAATTTGGTCCTCATGAAGTTTTCCCATTTTACTTTCCATTTTATTACAAATGAAAGCAAAGCAAAATCCCACTTTTTTCCCCCTCAAATCAACTTGGCTTTGTACTTCACTCACCAAGAAGGATAATCTGATTACATCTCAGCAGACCAAATGGCTAATGCATGAAGTCGCTACAAAAAAAACAAAGTTTAACTTCTCATCACCAACCCTCTCTATCCTTACCCCTTTCCAAAGGGCCCATTGCAGTACTGAATGATCAGTGATACACAAGAGTTTAAGACCTATAATTTCTTGTTGCTTAGATCTACAATATCCTGCATATTCAGAAGAAAGTATTAAGAAAAGAGTCAGACTAAAATCTCATACCACAAATAAGTGGACTACCCTTGACGAGTACACATCAAAAGTGCTCACCAAATACAATCAATCTGATACATGCAAAATTTGTGATAACTTTCAGAAAGAATAGATTTACAATTCAGCTTTAACTTAAGTTTGATTAATTGTTTTATTAGAAGCCTTATCTGATGATGGATTGTAACCCAAAAGATACCTGGTGACTTGGCAGAGAGAACAAATCAACTCAAAACTTAGTTTTAAAAGAGTTATGCTCATAAAAGTTAGTGTTCCCATGAAAATCCACTTTGACATGTGAATAAATAATGGGAGGTAGCACAATAAGTCAATTATTTTCTAGTTAGTAAACATGTACGACAATGACTAACCTGTTTGGCTTATTGAACTGTACAGGTTCATGTGAATGGGCTGTTGTCAATTCAGTTTCTTTTGTGTCATGTGGGATTAGTGTTGTCACTGTACTGGGAGCGATAGAATGAATATTAGAATCTTTGTTAGCGTCTATTGGGCAAGTGTTCATCTCCACCTTCTCTGCATTGCAGCTATCATTTTCAAAGCTTCGTACATCCAGATACTCCCCACTGTCCATTGGTCTAATCTGAGGCACTTGTTCTGATGTGGTTGGTGGAAGTGTTGCGCTTTCAGGTGCAGCAGCTACAGCAGCCAAATTCTGTTGCTTGAGCACTTCTATTTCACTGTTAGAATTAAAAGAAGTTCAATTAAATCCACAATACATTTTTTCCCCCCCCTTTCTATTTCAAATTGCTTTTAACCTTAGCCACCCTTGTGAAAACTACTTGGAACCATTAACAAACAATATTTAAAAATATTCTAATATTGTTTTACAACAAAATGACAATACAGTAGTGTGAGGATTAAATACACTGAGCTCATGGCAAAAAGATACACTTTTACAAGCAGATATTTGAATTCAGCTGGCTAAAACAAGGACATATGAAAAATTTAGCTTTCAACAGACCTAAACAGTAACTGCCAAAAGACTCAAATGAGCTGTATTTGTTTGAAGCAAATTTTATTCCATTAAATCTGATGTATTAAGTTATATGAATAATAGATTACTGACTTGAGATATTGAGAAGAATTCAACAATCCAACAGAAGCCAAATTCTCACTGCTGAACACTTTTTTCCCCCCCAAATAATATTATCATTGGAAACAGCTGAGGTACACTTAAATTGAATTGAGGAATGTAAAGGTTACACTTTTTTAAAATAATACTACATACCTTTTGAGTTGTCTGATTTGCGATGCAAGAAAGAGCTTCTCACTGTTTAATATACTGAGTTGATCTTGGAGCTCTTGCACCATTTTTGCCTGCTGGAGGTAAAATTACACCACACATTAACAAGCAGAATTAATTGTCTTACACTTTGGAAAAAGCCCATGTTAGAATATCTGCTTTAAGGAATTACTATCATCCTGAGCATAGAAATAGAACATTGTTATCACCCAGGGGGATGTTGTTGGAGGGACAGGAATCCTTTCAAGGACATCTCAGCTACACAAAAAGCTTCATACTGGGTTGGAATGATTCATTATACTAATTTCTTCATAATTATTTAATATTTGAAAAAGGACGTGTTACATTAAAAGGCCCTTGTACTTTACCAACAGTTACTTCTATGGCACTAGCCGACTCAGTTTCAACCATTGATTGAGCTTAATCTTTTTGGTCTGTACGATTCTTGAGAAAAAATTGAAATGCAAAACATTATTAGCTATAACTGCACCAACAAGGAAGAAAATATGAAATAATCATTTTACGAATTAGTCCAAGAGAAGAATGCTTCTATTTTATTTATTACATCTTACAAACCCCAAACACAATTGTTTAATTACGCAGGGCTAGTAAAAGATTTACGTATTTGAATTTGGATAATTAAAAAGTACTAACAAACTCAAAATCTCAACAGCTGTTTTTGATATTAGACTTTTATCACTCTTCTTCATCTCTTACCTCTTGTGGCTGTGGTTGCTGCAAAGCAGCTAATTCTGTGTCATTAGGGAGTGCTTCCAAGTCCTTCGGCTTCACTCCAACTGCTACATCTGTCATTTCTTTTGATGAAGTTGCATGGCTTCCATACTCCCTATACATTTGCAACAAGTCCGGAGGCTTTGGAATGTTCAATCCAACGTCGTCCCACAATTCAAAATCCTGAAGGGTTGAAAAAAAGTTCATCTACTACTCGTAAAAACAAAATCAAATACAATTCAGAGCATACATGAAGACCTTGCAACAAAATATGGAAATAGATCTCTTGTTCTTTAACAGCTGGAAAAAAAATCTTATCAATTTTAAAACAAAAATCTCAGAATGAATAATCTGTTAAATCAGATTAGGTTTACTATAGTGGTTTGTTCCAGGCACTAAATAAATCACATGAGACAACATTAGCAGATCATGGAATACCTGCTCATTAGCATCCTACAGAACGGTGTTCCTGACTGTGTTTTTGATCAAAGATGATTAACAGACGCTGAGAGAGACCATGGGATTACAAATGCTGGGATTTTCTTTATGCCTTCAAATCTAACATAAATTTACTCTCCATGTGTAGACAGGAGCAAATCAATTTCATGTGGAGATGGAGGAAAATAATACATATCCATCAAACATTAGAACAAATATTTAAGTATTTCAATAAGGCCTGGGCTTATTGGCATTTAGGTATTGTCCAGCCAGTGTCGTTTAGTCAAATACTTTGACTGCAACTGTGCTGTAACTATTAGGCCTGCACATACTATCCCATAAGTGGAATGGATAAGGACAGAGTTTATTGAATGAGAGAAATAGGTCATTCCGCTGAGGGGTTTGATTTTAAATGCAACTGGATTCCTGTAGCTGTACCCATACGAAACATGGAAATCACAACGATGTTTCTTTCAGTCACACCTTTCCATTGAAAATTTCCAAGAGCACTTTTTTAAAAAAAAAATGGAGTGTGCATTGTATTGCTGCCAAGACATCTTCTCAACAGCAGTGGCCCCAACACCTCGAATTGTGTGTCTCAACTCCTTAAACCAGCATCTAGAGGAATTCCCTTGCTCTTATTTACTTGTAAGGTTTATGTAATAAAAATCAAAGCCTTATATTCACTCCCAACCTTATGCAACTTTAAAATGAAGCCTGGAACGCGCACACCAGGTGCAATTAATTTCCGTTTTATAACCTCACCTTCACTGGACGCCTACCCTTGAATTCTCCAATCTAAAGCCACGGCAGATCGACTCATTTCTACATGAAGCAGTTTTAAATGTACTCCTTATTCTGTCAACTGTGCCATTAAGAAATGCAATTTAAGGACACTGGCATATAATTGTATCTTACATTACAAAAAAAACTCAAAAAATTAAACTTAGCCACTTGACATTCTTCGTAACAAGTATTCTAAACATTACCTGGTCATCATTTTCATCTGAAAAGGTTATCGAGGTGAGTTTGTAATTAATCTTCAATAAATATTCATTCACCAGGAAATTTAATGCTCTTTTCTCAAGAGGTTTAACAGCCTCCTATAAAAAGAACCAAATTCTCAGTTTGCAAATTAAATCAGGCAAAATAATAAATATTCTTTGAATTTAAAATATTCTGTCAAAGATGTCGTTAAGACTTGAGCCCCGAAGAAATGGAGCAAGAAACCATTAAATAGCAGCTTTTGCCAGCAGTCAAGTTGAAAAATGATAATCTAGTAGACCTCAACATATTAATCCATAACCATATTTCAAAATGACAAAGTACAACAACTATAAAACCTCCCCGAAAAAATTTATTTCACATTCATAATTAAATGTTACACTGTTAAACAAGGCATTACACAAACCTTAATTTTTTTTCATGGCATTCTATTTTATAATAGGAATATCACAACTTTAGCTCCTTTAATGATGTCAGACATTTTGGTGAAAATGTATTTTTGCACCTATCATCATCTATTAAACATCAACTATGTCTCTGTCAAGAGCACACTACTAAACTGGAGCCCCACTCCCGAGTCAAAGGACAAAAATTTAGGTTGGTGCTTCAGTAGAGTATTGAACAACCATTCCATTACTCAAGGTGCCATCTTTCAGATGAGACATTAAACAGAGGCCCTAACTGCTTTCTTGCATTGACGCAAACAAAATCCCTTGGCACTACTGCCAAAAACAGGGTACTTATTCTGTGTGTGCCAGCCAATATTTATCCCTCAACCAACCACAGATTATTTAGTCATAACCACAATGCTGCTCCAGAGGGTTTGCTGTGCATTTCCTACATTACAATGACTCCTCAAAAGATCAAAAGCTCTACTTTGAGACATTGCAAAATGGACACAAAATGTAATTGTACATGCAAGGTGATGTTTAGCAAAATAATCAGTCCAGGTCTCAGTGTGGTAGGAAGTGTTGCAGATATGTACAACTTATGTACTACAATGTACAAGTGTTGCCACCATGTTTGAAAACTTCAAACCTCTGAAACTATGACGTGTGTGTTGGTGCTTTGAAAGAGTTATCCAATTAGTCCCAACCTGCTGTTTTTCCCACTAACCTTAAATTTCCTTCTCAAATATTTACACAATTTTTCATTGAATGTTACTGTTAAATCTGCTTTCACCACCCTTTCAAACAGTGCATTGTAAGCCATACATTTGTATCTGTATGCTGAATATGTTAAACTTTGTACTATGTTTGGTTACCCTCCTGCCATTGCCTTTTTCATTTTAAACCATTCAATTCTGAACACAATCTTCTCCGATCAAAGGAGACTCTGGGCTCTCCAAAGAACTGACACGTCTCGTAACGGGTCTGATTTCCAGCTCTGTTGAACCAATTCAAAGGTCTTGATACTCATCAATGCCTTTAGAGTATGAAGCTGTATCAAAATGTATTGAAAAGTCAATAAAGATAAGGAGATAAGTCAGATAAAAGATCCAATTACGATTTCAAATTAATAAAGTAAACTGTGTAGACAGGACAGCCTGGAGGGCTCGTCTACAGAGGCCATATGGGTGGAGCTGAGGAGCAGAAGAGGTGTGGCTATACTAATAGGGTTATATTATAGACCGCCCAACAGTCAGAGAGAATTGGAGGAGCAAATCTGTAGGGAGATAGCAGACTGATGTAAGAAACAGAAAGTTGTAATAGTAGGGGATTTTAACCTTCCACATATTGACTGGGACTCCCACACTGTGAAAGGGCTGGATGGCTTGGAATTTGTCGTATGTGTTCAGGAAAGTTTTCTAAATCAATGTATAAGAGGTACCAACGAGAGAGGATGTAATACTTGATCTCCTATTAGGGAACCAGACAGGCCAAGTGACAGAAGTATGTGTAGGTGAGCATTTTGGGTCCAGTGACCATAATGTCTTTAATTTCAAGTTAATTAGGGATAAGAACAGGTGTGGTCCTCGAGTTGAGGTTCTAAATTGGAGAAAGGCCAATTTTGTGGAAATGAGAAAGGATCTAGGAAGAGTGGATTGGGATAAGTTGTTTTCTGGCAAGGATGTGTTCAGCAAGTGGAAGGCCTTCAAAGGCGAAATTCTGAGAGTGCAGAGTTTACATGTTCCTGCCGGGATTAAAGGCAAAGTTAACAAGCATGGTGCTCTGGTTAAGAAAAAGAGAGAGGTGTATAGCAGGTATAGGCAACTAGGAACAAGTGAGGTACTTGAAGAGTGTAGAAAATACTAAAAAAAGAAATCAGGAAGGCAAAAAGATGACATGAGGTTGCTTTGGCAGATAATGTGAAGGTAAACCCCAAAGGGTTTCTACAAGTACATTAAGAGTAAAGGATAGTAAGGGACAAAATTGGTCCCCTAGAAGATCAGAGTGGTCATTTATGTGTGGAGATGGGGGAGATTTTAAACAGATTTTTTGCATCAGTTTTTACTCAGGAAACTGGCATATGGAAGGAAGGGAAACAAGCAGTAGTGTCACGGAACATATAGAGATTAAAGAGGAGGAGGTGCTTGCTACTTTACAGCAAATAAAAGTAGATAAATCCCTTGGGCCTGACAAGATATTTCCTCGGACCTTGAGAGAGACTACTGTAGAAATTGCAGGGGTCCTGGCAGATATATCTTAAATGTTCTTAGCCGGAGGACTGGAGGGTAGCTTATGTTGTTCCGCTGTTTAAAAAAGGCTCTAAAAGTAAACCAGGTAATTACAGGCCAATGAGCCTGACATCAGTAGTAGGTAAATTATTGGAAGGTGTTCTGAGAGATCGGATATACAAGTATTTGGACAGCCAAGGGCTGATTAAGGATAGTCAGCATGGCTTTGTGCATGGTAAATCGTGCTTAACGAATCTTGTAGAGTTTTTTTTTTGAGGAGGTTACCAAGAAAGTAGATGAAGGAAAGGCTGTGGACATTGTCTACATGGACTTAGTAAGGCTTTGACAAGGTCCCATATGGGAGGTTAGTTCAGAAGGTTCAGTTACTAGGTATGGAAAGGTTGCAAACTGGATTCAAAATTGGCTGTGTGGGAGAAGACAGAGTGGTAATGGATGATTGTTTCTCAGACTGGAGGCCTGTGACTAGTGGTGTGCCTCAGGGATCTGTGCTGGGACCATTGTTGTTTGTTGTCTATATCAATGATCTAGATGATAATTTGGTAAATTGGATCAGCAAGTTTGCTGATGACATTAAGATTGGAGGTGTAGTGGACAGCGAGGAAGGCTTTCAAAGCTTGCAGAGGGATCTGAAACAACTGGAAAAATGGGCCAGAAAATGGCAGATGGAATTTAATGCAGACAAGTGTAAGGTGTTGCATTTTGGAAGGACAAATTAAGGTAGGACATACACAGTAAATGGTAGGGCACTGAGGAGTGCGGAGGAACAAAGGGATCTGGGAGTTCAGATACATAATTCCCTGAAAGTGGCGTCACAGGTAGACAGGGTTGTAAAATAGGCTTTTGGCATCCTGGCATTCATAAATCAAAGTATTGAGTATAGGAGTTGGGATGTTATGGTGAGGTTGTATAAGACATTGTGAGGCCAAATTTGGAGTATGTGTGCAGTTCTGGTCACCTAACTATAGGAAGGATATCAGTAAGATTGAAAGAGTGCAGAGGAGATTTACTAGAATGTTGCTGGGTCTTCAGGAGTTGAGTTACAGGGAAAGATTGAACAGGTTAGGACATTATTCCTTGGATCGTAGAAGAATGAGGGGAGATTTGATAGAGGTTTACAAAATTATGAGGGGCATAGACAGTTAATGCGAGTAGGCTCTTTCCACCTACATTAGGAGAGATAAGTACAAGAGGACATGGCTTTAGGGTGAAAGGGGAAAGGTTTAGGGGGAACATTAGGGGGAACTTCTTCACTCAAAGAGTGGTGAAAGTGTGGAACGGGCTGCCATCTGATGTAGTAAATGCAGGCTCACTTGAGTTTTCAGAATAAATTGGATAGATACATGGACGGGAGAGGTCTGGAGGGTTATGGACTGAGTGCAGATAAATGGGACGAGCGGAATAACATTTTGGCACAGACTAGAAGGGCCGAATGGCTTGTTTTCTGTGCTGTAGTGTTCTATGGTTCTATTAGTTAACATCTCTGTGATCATGGGGAAGAAATAAAAAAAACCTGATATAAATGGATAACAAGACCATCTTTGCAAACTAGCAAGCATTTACAAAACACTTTTCATGGGATAGGCAAAGCACATTCAAAATATGCTTCCAAATACTAATATGTTGAGAATGTGGACTTATTTGGGTTTCCTATTTCCCCCAAACACTTGCAAGCAGAATAAAATAAAAATTTCCAAATAATGTAAAGTCCAGTTAATAGAACAAAGAATTTGCTCCAAATAAGTGCTTCCCCACCCCATGGTGAAGGGGTGAACTACGCTGTATGTGATTTGTTTTCAAACCTTACCTGAATTTCAGGGCTGGATTTATAATTTTTCCGTTCCTGTAAAGGAACATCACTTTCTGTGAAAGCTGAAAAAGCAAGAATAGATTCAAATGTCTCAAATATTCCAGGTCTGTTCATGCATTAACAAAGCAGAAAAAGAAGAAAGTATAATGTACACCACCTGCAGCTTGTGTCAGGTTGGCACGAAGGGACTGAATGGTCTCCTTGGCTTTCCGTAGTTCAAATTCCAGGACTGGATAGGGATTGTATTAAACACACAGAGGAATCCAACCAAGAAAAAGGGAAAATAAAAACAAGGATGGGTGTGAAAATAAAAGAAAACAGTTTTGAAAACAGAACGCATGCAATTTATGGAATCTGTGAACACATGCAAAATTTACTAGTTTGGTGAGATTTTTTTCCATACTTTTGCATACATAAAAGAATCTCAGTACAGGCTGCTGAAAATATACTGAATGGGTCAGGTAGTGAATACTTAATCCCAAGAGCAACTACTGCTTATGCCTTTTTTAACCACATTTCCTGGCTTAAAATTGATAAGGTAGATAAAGTTGTTGAGAATATAAAATCATCACTGGCAATTGTACTATGGGCCAAAGAGTCTAATTACAAATGCACATATACTCTGAAATAAACAATACATATATTCAAATACAAAAAAGTATTCAGCATAATAGCATTTAATAAACGTTTCTTCTTTACAGGACATGGCACTCTGTTTATTTTTTTTTAAATCAGATGCAGATGAAGAAATTTAATGGCTCAGCTTGATGACAATAGCCCTGTTCTATCTCGTACAGAACAGATTATATTTAGATTGATCTTGGTTCCAATGAAATGGTCTGAATTTTGCATTAACTGGTGAGTCTCTAATGCTTGCCACTGACCTAAATAGCAATTTCATACTGTGCCAATCTCCCATAAGGTACTTTCCAAATAAAGTTGACTCTAATGTTGGCCACAAGGTCCTGTGTTGTGGCAGGGCCTTCCTGCAGTAAGCCCCGTTGAGTGGAGGGACGTGAAGAAACCGCACACAAGACACCGCTGATTAAACCCGACAAGCAGTTAAGCCACGTTCCCGTTCCCTGGATTAGCCAACGTTCAAAGCAGTCAAAGGACTGTTTCTGAATGTTTTACCTAAAATTCAGACACAATCAAAAGCATTTCCAATACTATTAAAAAAAATTATACAATCATACAGCAGAGAAATGGACCCTTTTAGCCTACCTCGCCCATGCCGACCTTGATGCCTATCTACACCAATCCTGCTTGTCTGTATTAGAGTCATATCCCTCTACACCTTTCCTATCCAAGTTCCTGTCCAAAGGCATTTTAAATGTTGTAATTGTATCTGCCTCCACTACCTCCTCTGGCAGCTTGTTCCAGATACTCATTACTCACCTTAAATCTGTGACCTCTAGTTCTAGACCCTGCTCTCAGAAAAGAAATTCTGACCAACTATCCTAACTATGCCCTTCAATTTTTTTTCAGCCTCTATAAGATCACCTATCAGCTTCCTACACTTTGGTGAGAAAAAACCCAGCCCATCCAATCTCTCCTTATGACTACAGTACTCCATCCTAAGCAAAATCTTGGTGAATCTCTTTTGCACTGTTGCTACCACATCCTTCCAACAGAGTGGCAACCAAAACTGTATACAATACCCTAAGTACAGTGTAACCAATGATTTGTACAACAGCAACATGACATCTCAACTCTTATATTCAGTGCCTCAGCCTAAGGAGGCAAGCATACCGAATGCTTTTTTTCACTACCCTATTCACCTACGTCACCATTTTCAGGGAGTGATGGACTTGTTATCCCAAGGTTTCTCTGTATAATAATGCTCCTTAGGTCCCTGCCATTCTTCTATGCATTAATTGTCAGACAACCTCCATCCACCATTCAAACAAATTAAACACATATCTAATAATACAGACACTTACCTTAATCCCTCTAGCTGCTCTCCTCCAGCAAACAGCTAGCCAGTTAAAGCATCAGGTTCAAACATGCAGAAATCTGAAACATACTGGCACTTATACGAGGAAGTGTCACAGTTACACATGGAACTGCAGCATTTCCTTGCAAAATCCTGTTTATTGTGTTTTATACAATTTGCTGTATTGTGGTTTGGAAATTTAGCAGTTTTCTCCACAATTCCAACAATGAAAACCTTGAAAATCTCGTAGAGATCCTTTCAGGTTGGTGTAATCTACCCAACACCTGAGCTGCTAGATTCAACATACTGGCGGAAAGAGCAACTTAAGATAAATTGGTGATACCAACAGATTGAGCAGGTGTACTTCAACAAACACTTTGCAAGAAAATATTTGAATGCCTTTTCATCATCTGCAGCACCTATACAACATCTGATTTTAAGTTATAGTTACATGGGCTTGCTTCACTTTTGGAACCAAAGAGTGGAAAGAGATTTTATTTTTCAGCCTCAGTCCCAATTAATTTCCCTTAGCCTTTCCTCTTAGTGTTGGTTTTAGACCCAATTGTTGTTAGTCACCTACTATCTAGATTGTTTGTGTCCTTGAGTTGTCCTCTTGCAAGTGTTTAGTAACTATCATCTCCCATTTCACAGATCAGATTATCTTCTGAAAAATTATGTTTTGCTCAACACCATTTCCTCATGGATGTGGTTGGAGCACATAAGCTTATAAGTTGAAACCAAGGTATACTCCATTTCATAACCAGGCCCAAACTGCTATCAACATTCAGTTCTGGTTTTGTCAATTATATTAAAAGGCACCATGCAATTTATAGCAATATGCACTTTTATCCGTACCATAAATTTCATCTTGTGGTTGACAGCTCAATGAGAAGTGATGATTGGAAGAAATATGGCCTAAACACCATTTTTAGAACTTTTAAAAAATTCATATACTTTGATTGTGTGCTCAATTTTAAGTGGCTTAATACAAATACTGATCTCTCAGGTGGTTCAAAACCTGGAAAAAGTCATCTGATTAGACAAATTTTCAGTTGGTCCCCAAGTAAACGTATTAAAAAAAGAAAGTAATTGAATTGCAATTTTGTTCACCGAAGCACTCATATTAAGGGCCATGTAGATTCTAGGAACATTGGAGCAATATTATTTATTACTGCTGATACACCAGCTTGAAACCCATGGGGTTCAGTGTAATCCAAAACTTTTGCTTCCCTTTGCACATAGAGATGGAGCAAGGCAAGTGATCAGCAATAAAATACACTGCTGGAAGAACTCAGTGGGTCAAGTTGCATGTGTGGCAGTAAAGGGGTGGTTGACATTTTAAGTCGAAACCCTGGAGCAGAAGTAATAAATAATATTGCTCCAACGTTCCTAGAATCTGCATTGCCCTTCTTAACACAAGTGCTTAGGTGAACAAAACTGCAATTCCATTTTTAAAAAAAAATTACATTCACTCAGCAGAATCAATTAAAATGGCACAAGAAAATGGGGCAAGTTTTCCACTCTGGGCACAATGCACAATTTTGGAACAAACTCCATTTCCCCTGGAAATTATTTGGTACCCTACAAAGTTTTACTTTTTGTGCAATCACAATAAGAATTAGTCACTGATGTGTGATCATACACCATTTTTAGAGTGCAATTAAAATTGTTGTGAAATTTTGTTTCAGTATAACCTTGTGAAAGGTTAGGTAGTGTCTAATAGTGCATTACTAATTACTTAAAAATAATTATGCTTCATTAGGAATGAGAAAGGCTGCATTGCCTTGTTCACTCAGAACCAAAACCCAACCAAGGAACAGTATGGATACCAAGATGATACCTTGCCTATATTCAGCAAAAGAAAGTAGCTGCTTTGTTACATCTCCAATTGATGATATACTGCTTTCAAGTATGGCTTTTCTAACATATTATCAAAAATTAAAAAACTGCTGCTCAAAGAAAATAGTATGGAAAAAATTCACAGCATCAAAGTAAATGTTCAATTTTCAGCTTGGATCAACAACAAAATAAAGCGTCCAACTGTGTTTTTAAGTTTACTGACACAAATGTGTCTGATAATGTTATGCATGAACAAATTGAGCTAACACACAGATACAAAGCATGGACTAAATTATAATGCATTGTTGATCTGCAGAATCCATAACAATGTGCACAAATAACATGGAAAGTTTGGATGGCCAGGTCTTCACCTGTGAAATGGTCTATTGTCAATTTAATATGCCATTTTGCACTTAACCATTTGTTTCTAGTTCTCCCAATCTAGTCCAAAGGCAGGATCATAAACAAATCAATATTTACAGAATTTTAGGAAATAGTTTTTAAATTGGAAACTGCACCCAACATGAATTCAAGTTATCAGTCCAAAATTTCAGTCCGCCTGATATCACTGGCCACGTCTTTGGGCACTGTGTTTCTTTCAGTGTGGCTCTGGACAGCATTTCATTGAGAGCTCAGGCACACGGGTGTGGCATAGTGCAGCATAGGAGCTGTCGCACTGTTGGCATCCAGCCGAGCCAACGGAATGGTTTTGACCACCTGTCCTCAGTCTGTCGAAAGCCGTGATTGTATATCAATGTTTGTGAAGTCTCACATTTAAACATCCAAAATCACCAAAGCATTGGTGCCTGCAGAATTCGTCCCATTATTTGCAAAAAGTAAACCTCAGAAAAAGAGATAATTTTTAATACTGAGAATAATAATGTAGCCTCTTGATCAAACTGAATGTAATTATTCCACTACTGACAATCTTCAAATGCCAAAGCCCAAAGCTCTTAAATATCCTAATTCCCAGTCTCTACTTTAAAATGCACCTCTCTGACCAAACATTTGGTAATTTGCCTTAAGTGGCATTTTATACTGTCAAAAGCTGCTATAAACACAAATATGCTACAACCTGCTTCTCACAAAAGTTACCCTATATTCATCCTATCAATTTGAATGGGATGAACATTGAAGGTTTTGCAACAGATGATCAATAAGCTTTTGAAAGGTTAATGCACAGCAGCAAAGTTGCTGGCAGTTCTGACGATCGTTACAACTGTAGCTCATGATAATCAAACTGTGGCATTTTTGGACATTTTCCTCAAGGGCACTCAGGACTCACGTGAACCTTTATGGTTCTAGGGTCCAAATGGAATAGATAATCAGGGGGCTCAAGAGGCACTGGGAGGGATGCTGCAAGGACAATACATTAGTCTTAAATGTAAGGGAAGGGAGCAGAATTGTTAGAAATTGTACTTAATGGATAACTGAAAATATTACTTAAACAGGCAGAGAGAAATTTCCAAGCACAAGACATTCCTTGGTAACAAACAGCTTTTTTTTGATGCCATTCATTACAATTTATGGTTTAATAAATCTGATTCTGATTTTACAGATGTCCATAAATTGATTTTGTCCATAAGTCAGAAAATATACACACAAAAAAAAAATCACTCAATATGGAAATCATACCTCTACAGGATTGTAATGAATGGCATCAAAAGAGCACAAATCTGATAAGAAAAAGAAACAATTTCTAGGTGTAGAGAGAGAAAGGGAGGAAGCTAGTTCTGCTGTTTGTAGGAGCAAACATATACATGCATTTCGGACTTTCGAACAATAATATTATGGAAGCTCATGTGTATGTACAGGTGTCCATAATCAGATGTTCATTACTTGGGGACAGCCTGTAAAATTACAGCTGAGGAACAGATTAGGATACTTGCATCAAGTGCACAAACATATTTTAACAAAATGGAACAACGATGCATGTTCTATACTGAGACAAGGGTGCAACACTGGCAACAAGATATGAGGTTACGTGGTTTGGTGGTTTGAAAATGATGATGGGGGGGAATAAGTGTATTACTACTTGAATGTTATGAAAGAATCTAATGAGAAATAAGCTGGTAATGGAGACTAACTGGCAAATTAAAAACACAAATGGATTTAAAGCTCCAATGGAAGTTCTGTTTATGTCCCCATAGTAGCAGCTATGCAATGGTAGAATCCATGAAAGCAGAGAACAGACAAAAATGGAATGTATTAAATTTTAAAGTTGAGGAAGAGGATACATGAAGCAAAATAATGGAAAAGCAAATGAATAAAATATTGCATTTGTTGCTGATTATTGCCAAAGGATTGGATGGTTTCCATTCCCGTGTTTTAAAAGTAATATGTCGAGAGCATAATAGATTCTCTTACTGTAACCTTCCAATATGGTTACAGTTGGAAAACCAACTGTAAAACTGCATGTCACTCCATTTTTTAAGGAATGAGACATGGGGATAAACAGATTATGAACCAGTTGCCCTAACAATTGTGATCATGAAATTACCAGAAAATAGAGTGACTGAACCTTGAAAATTTTCAGTCACTGCAGTAGGGAGAGCCAGTATGGATTTGTAAGACAGAGGTCATGTCTAATGAACTGGATTAGTTAACTCAAAAAAAAAAGGCACTGGACAAGTAAAAGTCTATGGACTTTAGAAAGGCATTTGGTGAAAGACATTGAAGCAAAACTTTACAGAACTGAAGGCAAATTATTGACCCAATTAGGGAATTGGCTGACTGGCAGTAGACAACAGGGATAATAGCAGGTACCCCCATTGACAAAGTGACTTAAAGATGTTCCCCAAAGATCTTTGTTGAGACAGCAAACATTTATTGTATATTTAAATAACTTAATCTGCAACAGGAAGCCACATTTGCCAATAACACAAAGATAAATGGCATTATAAATTAAGTACTCAGAAGCACTTAATTATGGAATTTTACAGATTAAGCCAATGTGCAAAATTGTGGTAATATTTTTCAACATAAGCGAATCTTCAGTTTAGACCAAAAATTGTACTTTCTAAATGGTTAAAAGCTAGAAGCAGTGGACAACTAAACAGACTTTGGATTGATGAATGCAAAATGTCACAGATAATTACAAAGGCTAATGGAATAGTGACCTGTTTAAATTAGAGGTCTTGAACATAAGGATGTAAATATTATGCTCCCGTTATACAAGGCTTTTGTTGGAGCATGTGATTAGAGCAAACTGTGCTGAGCTTCACATCCAAGTATATATAGATTTAGTCGGAAACTCTGCATATATTTGGCAAATTGCACTTGCATTCCAATGGTTCCAAACTCCCCACTAAATGATTACAAAAACATGGACTGTATTCCCCAGATATTACAAAACTGATCCAGATTTAAGAAATTAAGGCATATGTTGAGAAGTAAAATTCCTGCAGGTTGAACAACCTGGAACTAGGATGCAAAATCCAAAAATTAGAGCCAGGCTTTTCAAAAGTGAAGCTTGGAAACAATTCTACAAATAGAAAGCACTCTTCCACAAAAAAAAAGTGATGAGAGATCAATCGTTAATTTTTGAAACTTGGTTGATTTAGTCAAAGGGGTATGGTCAGCTATAAATTCACTGAATAACTGAAAGCAGTCATGAACATCTAAATATGTCCCACGTTTGTTCCAATGTTCACCCCATCACACTTAATAAAATAGAACAAGTATTAATCTGGACTTCTTTGGAACAGGTTCCAAAATGTACAGTTATGGGATACCTAAACTGAGGGAAATGTTAGTTGATGGACTGCTAGACAAAAAAAATGTCAGATGGAACGGCAAGATGCACGTGCGTCAGGTGCATGTTAACAGTGGTACAATGGAGCACACTTATCCTGGTACTTCAACACCTTTCAATGATCTGTTTAGGCCCTGTATTGGCTACAGCATTCAACAACTAATCAGAGTTTGATCACTGCATACTCTTCTTAGCTTTTTGCAATTTGTAGAATGTCTCCAAAGGTGGTCCAGGACTTCTTAACCAATATCGGGAAGCTACCGGGTTTGCCCACAACAGCAAGGGCCATTGTGGCATCAGAAAGCAAAATATCATGCATGTGCTTTACTTACATAAAACAAATACTTACCTAACAGGCAAGTCATAGCAGTTTCTAACCTTGGCTATCCAGATAACTTTAACTGTTTATGGAACAAGAGGGCAGATTAGCCTCACCACACAAAATGAGTTTGACAGCTCTAGTGCTTGCTAATCCATTTGCCTTATGAACACTCACTTTAATTTTCAATGACATACTGGCACAGATACCAAAGCCACTGGCCTATGGTGCCAGAGACCTTGGTTCAATCCTGACTGTGGGTGTTGTCCATGTGGATGTTGCACATTCTCCCTGTGACTTTGTGGATTTCCTCCAGATGCTCCAGTTTCCTTCCACATCCTAAAGATGTGTGGACTGGTAGGTTAATTGATTCTGTAAATTGCCCCTGTGTGGATGAGGGGTAGAATCTGAGAGGTGGGGGGTTGAGGAGAATGTGGGAAAGTTTAAAGAAAGGGGGATTAATGTAGGATTAGATCTGTAGCCTTCTGTGTCTTGGCAATTCATACACTTGTACAGATGATTCTAAAATGTCAAGAGTGTATCTGCCGCCACCACCTCTTCAGGCAGCACATTCTAGATTCCAAGCACCCTCAAGTTTCCTCAGATCCACTTTAAACTTCCCATCTCTTACCTTAATCCTATGCCCTTTTGCCTTAGATGGGAAAAGGATTGTTACGTTACCTCAGTTTTGAGGCCCAAGTTACACCTAGTGATCACATCCACTGCATCATTTGCACACTTGACACCAGACTCCTGAAACATGTGCTCTATTCCAAACATTTAAGGGAAGAAGTTATCAGGTGGACAGATGAAGAGATTCAAGGATGTGTTCACACCCTCTTTGAAGATTTACAACATCCCCAATGATTCCTAGGAACCTCTGGCCTATGACTGCTTGCAGTGCAGAGACAGCATTTAGGATAGAATTGAGAACAGAGGCCATACATGGGGAGAACGGAAGCCCCACAAGCAGAAGGAGCAGACCACATTACAAGCCATGCACTTGCCTGCCCTGTCAGTCACTACCTGCCCCATCTGTGGAACAAGCCACATGAAAACCCATAAAACTGGAGTGGAAGTAAGCCATCCTTAATGCAGATGGACCGCCTAAGAAAATTATGACTGGATCAGTAACCCAGAGGTAACTATGGAACCCAAATACATTTAACAATCTAGAATTGAGAACGTGAATGCTATTCTTAATGATTACCACGTAATCACCAGAATGTTGTAAAAACTCATCTGCTCTCCTGGTGCCCTTCAGGAAAGGAAATTTGCCATACTTAGTTGGTCAGGCTTGCATGCAATTCTAGACCCTTGTATAATCCTACAGTGCTCAACAGGATACATATTTTAAAGAGTCTTGTTAAGAATTTCACTTGTTTTTTCCCCACCGCCCCCCCCACCCAAAAAAATGCAGATCAACAGTGCAGAACAATGGATTCAAATAAATGAGAACAAAAGAGGAATTACAGAATTTCACAGACATATAAAACAGTTAAGGTTCAGCATAAATGAACTACAACTACACACAACCCTGGCAAGTATTATGATGAGTACAAGTAAATGGGTTCAGCATCTTAATGTATATTTGGTTGGTTTGAACACGGTTCCATTCATCTGGTTTCAACTATTCAACTGCCAAACACCTTGTTTTGCTGTATTTCTTTGCACACGTACATTACCAAATGTAAAGCAGGTCATTTTATACAGATTCCAGATAAAAATTACCAGTCATTTACGTTAAAAACAAAATCTCAGCCAACGGAGAAGTGTAATGTTTAACTACCATTTTTGAATTATAGACTTGCATCTGTTCCATGGATTGGTTTAAATTTAGTGATTGCTCACTTTACATGCTTAAAATGAGTTGCATTCTAAGAAATTTTCAATTTCTGTGAAGTACCTGTAAGTGATAATTTTGATGACTGACCAGTGCATTTATTTTAAAACATGTATTCGTAATGATATTTGCTTAGTACTCAAACAGAATCTAAAAAAAATGGTCGTTAAAACACTTATAATGAACCAACTTCCAGCTCTAGGAAGAAACTTAATGTCAAAACAGAAAGACCCAGAGCTTTTGTTATTTGTCTTGATTTTAAAAAAAAGATTAAATACATGCTTTTCCCCCCAAAAAAATCACAGATCATTGAAAAAGAAATCCATGACCTTTCATTAAACCAGGATATCATCTGCAGTTTTCTCCCCCTACTTCTGCCCCCCCCAACGATTAAAACATTCATTATTTCTTGTATCAGTTAAGTTTCAAGGATATTAGATACAAAACTTCCATTAGTACAATTTCCTAGAACATGAAAGTGCATGTTATTTGTACACATTGCATCTCCTTCCTCTACCAAGTTAAACGAGACATCCCAGATTACCAGACCATCTGAAGCAAAGTCTAGAACAAATCATCAACAATTCCCGCATATGCACTGGATTGTGCTTGCCTTACTCGATCTCCAAACTTACTTGCTGTTGATGTGCTTATTCTTCATCCCAGCATTGAGGTTATAAGAATTCATTTAACATGAATTAATTTGCTTTACATGACAAAAGGCTCATCCGTGAAGAGACAGCACCAAAGGCATTAGTCTGCAGACAGAAATAAAGCTGCCAGAGTTCACTTAAGGCCAGCCGTTCTAAAACTTTGGAGAAGTATTGGAATTCCAAGAGTCCAGTGCAAATGAGAAAGAAATATTAGCAAAGAAAAATTACTAGGGAAGTTTAAAAAGTCTGAAAATTGATAAATTCCAAGTACCTGATTACCTATATCCCATAATTCTGAAAAAGATAGATAAGGAGATACTGGTGGATGCTTTGGTTTTCATCTTCCAAAATTCTATAGCTTCTGGAATGTTTTTTTGCAGATTGGAGGATAGCAAGCATGATTCTGCTATTGAAGGAAGCAGGGCAAGAGAAAAAGGGGAACTACCAACCAAAGCAGGGAAATACTGGCATCTTTAATAAAGGATGCACTATTAAACAGAGTCAACATGGAGTTAATGGAAAATAAATCTTGTTTGACTAATCAATTGGAGTTCTCTTGCAAAGGTATCCAATAGAATAGATAAGGGGGAAACAAATATGGCACGTTTGAATTTCAGAAGGCTTTTGATAAGATCACACACAAGGTTGGTGAAGGTGGCTTAGGAACAGAAAAAAAACAATGAAAATGAAAGGTTCTTTGACCTGAAACATTAACTTTGCTTCTCTCTCCACAAATGCTGCCTGATCTGTTGAGGGTTTTTAACATTTTCTGTTTTTATTTTAGGCAATTGGCTTTACTGCAACAAGATTTGAGTGCAAGACTACAGGCGTTTTACTAAAATTACATAGGGTCTCGATGAGATTACACCGAATATTATACAAAATGTTTCTCTCCTTACTTGAGGAGAGAGTGAGTGGTGAAGATTCATCAGATTGGTTTCTGGAAGATTTTTCACATGAGGAGAGAATGAATAGGCTGGGCCTGCATTCTCTGGAGATTAGAAGAACAAGTGATGTCTTCATTGAAATATACAAAATTCTTAGAGGGCTTGGCAGGGTAGATATGGGGAGTATATTTCCCCAAGTGGAGGCATCAAGAATTGGGGGGGGAGGGGGGGGTAGTCACAGTCTCAAAATAAGGGATAGACCAGTTAAGAATGAAATCAAAAGAGATTTAATCACTCAGTGAACTGGAGGCTCAGTCACTCATTCCATCAAAACAATGTTCAATGTAGTTCCGGATATTGGTGGAATACATGGACTTCAGTTGGCCTTAAACAAGGTTCCACATGGGACACTGGTCCAAGAGGTTAGGGCTAATGGGATTCAGGGCAAGTTAGCAAATTGGATCCAAAATCGATTTGGCAAGTAAAAGATAGATGGCGATGATAGAGGACTGTTTATATGAATGGATGCCTATGCCTAGTGAAGCTCCACAGGGATCAGTGCTGGGACCCTTGCATTTGTAATTATAGTAGATGATTCAGATGTGGATGTAGAAGGCACGACCAGCAAGTTTGCAGATGACATGAAGATTGGTGGAGTTATTGACAGTCTGGAGGGTAGCCTTAGGCTATAGGGTGATATCAATGTGTTGGTGAAATGAGCTGAGAAATTACAGATGGAGTTTAATCCTGATAAATGAGAGGTGATGCATTTTGCGAGTACTAATGAGGCTAAGACATAAATCATGAATGGGAAGGTCCTTGGGAGTAGGGAGGAACAGAGGGGTCTTGGTATGCAAGTCCAAAGATCCTTGAAGGTGGTAGTGCAGGTCGATAACATGGTTAAGGCGGCAGCTGGGATACTGGCGTTCATTAGTTGGGGCATGCTCCAACTTTATAAAGGATTGGTCAGAGCTCAGCTGGGGTACTGCATGCAGTTCTGGTCACCACATGATGGGAAAGATGCGATAGCACTGGAGAGGGTGCAGATGAGATTCACCAGGATGTTGTGTGGGATGGAGTGTTTGTCAGTTATCAGGAGAGACCGGAGAAGCTGGGTCTGTTCTCCCTGGAGCAGAGTAGGTTAAGATGGGACATGATTGAAATATATGCAATCATGAGGGGTAGAGACAGGGTAGACTGCAGAAATCTTTTCCCCTTTTCAGAAACGAATGAAACTAGAGGACAGAGTGTAAGGGCCAAGGGATTTAAGGAGGGGGGTGGAATCTGAGGAACCCTTTTTCCACTAGAGAGTGGAGAGTACCTGAAATGCTCTGCTGGAGAGCGTGGTGCAAGCAGATTCACTGATAGGAATTAAGAAGTGTCTGGACTACCACTTCAGTTGTCAAGGCAAAGGCGGCTACGGGTCAAATGTTGGAAGATGGGATTACCATGGATGGGTGCCTACTGGGCATCTTCAATGTGGTGGGTCGAATGGCCCGTTTCCATGCTGTACGACTTCCATGGAATCAACGGAAATAGGGAGAGGGCAGGAAGAAAAGGTGTTCAGCTATGATCTTGTTGAATGGCAGAACAGACCCAAATGGCCCACACGGATTGTCTCTTACCTTTAAGCAAGGACTTTTCCTTGAGACTTGGAAATCCCTACTATACAGCCAACTGCATAAAGCCCATGCATCGAAACTCAAGAGTGAAAATGCACCTAGTGGTCCATTTTAAAAAGCTAAATATTTCTACTCCAATCTATCTTGCAAAGGTCACATCAAAAATTATTTCAACTGGGGAAAAAATATAAATTGTGTTATAGCCTGATCGGACACACTTAAAACTGAATATAGTAAAACTCCTTTAATCTGGCACACTTGGGACTTTAGTGGTGCCAGACTGGCAGATTTCCCAGACTATTGAATGTTATTCCAATTAACAGTCCAACACTTTTAATTCACTTTTATTTTTAAAAGATAATAAATTTTCCAGTGAACCCAGCAAGTTTCAAGGGAGGGCAGGAACTTGGGCCTTACTGTGGTTAGAGGGAGGGCTGGAATTAGCACTTCATGAGTCAGATGCCAAACCATCCAGATTCCAGCCACCATGGTCTCGTCTTTGCTAAACTATCGGTACTTCTGAACAAATGGATAGCAGATTATCAGAGTTTTACTGTATGTGTCAATTTCACTTGGTAAACCCAAGCAGGTTAGAGTCAGGTCCTGATTTACATTACTGGATGTAGTAAACTTAGTAAAAAGGTGGTAGCATGAATTAAGATATTTATTAATCACATGTACATCGAAACACAGTGAAATGCGTCTTTTTGCGTTACTGAGAATGTGCTGGGGGCAGCCCACGAGTGTCGCCACTCTTCTGGCACCAACATAGCATGGCCACAACTCCTAACCTGTACGTCTTTGGAATGTGGGAGGAAACCAGAGCACATGGGGGAAACCCACGCAGACATGCGGAGAATGTACAAACTCCTTACAGGCAGCAGTGGGATAATTATATCAGCAACTTGATATATTAATAATATCCTTCACATGGAAAACCAATCAAGAAAGGCTGAAATTGT
Source organism: Pristis pectinata (assembly GCF_009764475.1). Classification (NCBI taxonomy): domain Eukaryota; kingdom Metazoa; phylum Chordata; class Chondrichthyes; order Rhinopristiformes; family Pristidae; genus Pristis; species Pristis pectinata. The sequence goes on along the minus strand of NC_067409.1, from coordinate 98,997,288 downwards.
ACGTTAAATTAGAAGCAGATACTGGAAATCAATTTCTGTGCCTTTTGCACAAAAAAGGCATATTAAAATGAACCTTGAGCCTCTCAATTTTTGTTGCTCTGACTACTACTTAAATTATAATTCTTAAATATATCGATCACATTTTTAAAAGGGACACAGGCTCAGGCCGAGTGGGATATAACAGTGTGTCTTGTAAAGTGGAGTCCTTATATGTAAAAAAAAAACCCATCTGCTCTTCTTGGAAAAAAATTCATTTTGTGCACTTTTCCACCATGGAAACTCAGTTTTTAAAATCACTGGAATAATTTAGACACAACATTTTTTCACATCAAAATGAAGTGAGCACTCTGCACTGAAATGAAAGCATTTTATGGAAGTCTAAATGCACTAAAGTAAAGCAAAGCCAACAAAGCAGGAAGAAAATAGCTTCAGTTTTAATTTTGAGGAAGTTAACAGCAAATCCAGTGTCGTTTGTAAACGATGCTGTGCCTGCTATACAGAAGGACAAATTAAGTTAAAACAGAAAACAACATTTCAATGCTGTACAACCCCTCATTTCTGTAATTCTGTGAATAATTATGCTTGGAGTTTTCAAAAATAGCATTATGCAAATTAATCTCAAATTGTGTTGCCATTAAACATCACAGCACTCAACAGAGAGGAATGGAGCAACATCTTAACTTTATAACAGGCCACTGCTACCCAAGTGTGTAAATTAGACAATTTAGCAAATCATAAAATCTAGATAGTTCACTAAATTCAATTCATTACATGGAGCAGAGCAATATCAGTTTCCCAACTGGACAGCAGATTTTTCCAAGTATGTCTGCACATGTAAAATATAAATACACACGATTTTAATACCACCTTTCCAATAATGGCTTGCTGTTTGAATATTTGTACCTTTGTTGTGCAAACTTGTTTACTTTTTTTCCATTGTTGGATGTAATTATGTATAAAATGCTTAAGGGATTTGTCAAGATGAAAAGACTTACAAGTTTGCCATTGTTACCAAAACACTGAAGAGATACAAGTGATTCTACAAGATTACGTCAAGGTTAGCAAAATGGTGCTTACCTGCCAAACGTTCATCAGTCTCCCTATTTCCATCATCAGAATATCGAGCAAAATCCAAAGAATCTAGGGTGCTTATGCTGCCAGCTCGATCTATTAAAAGGGATAGCAGGAGTTAGAATCTACATGCAGACTCATTTTGGCTTTTCTTCATATGACTTGACAGCTACTTCCAGGTATTCATTCTTTTTTTTGGAGGTGGGTGGTTTGTGAACGGTGCTAATGGTTGCTACTATTCGAAATAAATTAATTTTCTGATTTCATTGCCAACTGGAAAAAGTCTGATATTTCATCTCTCATTGAGTCAGTAATACAGCACAGCATAAATCTGCTTGGCACCCTCTCCAGTACAATCACGTATCTTCCGAAATATGGTTTAACTTGGGTTGTATACAGTCCCATTATAATCTCCTCTTCATTAACACTATATGCCTCAGCTGATGAATTCTGCCCTCTCCTACCGGATTCCTTATTCAGCCCTTTGCCTCTTCTATCTATCACCTCTCAGCTTCTTACATCTCCCCCATCCCCCACCCTCCTACCTTCCCTGTCTCACCTGGACTCGCCTATCACCTGCCTGCGTCTACTCCTCCCCCGACCTCCTTATTCTGGCTTCTGCCCTCTTCCTTTCCAGTCCTGATGAAGGGTCTCGACCCAAAACAGTGACTGTTTATTTCTCTCCATAGATGCTGCCTGACCTGCTGAGTTCCTCCAGCACTTTGTGTGTGTTGCTCCAGATTCCAGCATTTGCAGAACCTCCTGTGAAAACATTGCAGGCACGGTAGTGTAGGGGTAGGCACGGTAGTGTAGGGGTAGGCACGGCAGTGTAGGGGTTGGCACGGCAGTGTAGGGGTTGGCATAACACTATTACAGCGCCAACGACCCAAGTTCAATTCTGGCCGCTGTCTGTAAGGAGTTTGTACGTTCTCCCTGTGACTGCGTGCGTTTCCTCCGGGTGCTCCAGTTTCCTTCCACATTCCAAAGACGTACGGGTTAGGAAGTTGTGGGCATGCTATGTTGGTGCCGGAAGCGTGGCAACACCTGCCGGCTGCCCCTAGAAACACTCTACGCAAAGATGCATTTCACTGTGTGTTTCGACGTACACGTGACCAATAAAGATCTTAATCTCAAACAGGCCCTTTGGCTCAACTCGTCCATGCCAACCAAGATACCCATCTAAGCTACTCCTACTTGCCCGTGTTTGGCCCATATCCCTCTATGTGTACAGGAACGAGATACAGGAACCTGGTTGAGTAGTGACGTAATAACAACCTTTTGTTCAACATCAGTAGAACTAAAGAACTGATTGTTGACTTCAGGAAGGGGAAGGAGGGTGAACATGTGCCCATCTACATTGGTGGATCAGCGGTGGACAGGACCAGCATCCTTAAATTCCCAGGAATTAAAATATTGGATGACCTGTCCTGGGCCCAGCACATAGATGCAATCACAACTATGGCACTCCAGCATCTTTACTTACTTAGAAGGTCAAGGAGGTTTGACATGTCTCCAAACAAACTTCTACAGATGTACTGTTGAAAGTGTCCTGACTGGTTGCATCATGATCTGGTATGGCAATTCGAATATGCAGGAACGCAAGAAGCTGCTGAGAGTAGTGGACTCAACTCAGTACATCACAGGCACATCCCTTCCCACCATCGGAAGTATCTACACGAGGCGCTGCCTCATGAAGGCAACATCTATCAAAGATCCATACCATCTGGGCATACCACCTTCTTGCAGCTACTATTGGGCAGGAGGCACAGAAGCCTGAAGTCCCACACCACCAGGTTCAAGAACAGCTCCTTCCCTTCAACCTGCACAACCCTAATCACTACCTCAGTAGAGCAACATAACCAGTTTGCACTACAGTAGACTTTGTTTTTTTTTGTTCTAATTGTGTTCTTTCTTGTACAATTTATGTTTTTCCTGTGATTGTTATGTCCCTGATGCTATGATCGTGCAGCAATGTGTTTTTCATTGCACCTGTGCATACATGTACTTGTGCATATGGCAATAAACTATTTTGAAACCTTTCCTATCCATATACCTGCCCAAATGCCTTTTAAATGTCATTTCAATGTCCTACAAGAATGAAGTTAAATATCCTGTGAGAAGTCCAGGTATAACCTAGATGTTTGGTGGAGAGCATTCTGACCGGTTGCATCACAGCCTGGTACGGAAGCTCCAATGCACAGGATTGCAAGAGGCTACACAGGGTTATAGACTCAGCCAGCTCCAACATAGGCACAACTCCAACTTAGAGGATATCTTCAAGAGGCAGTGCCTCAAGAAGGTGGCATCCATCATTAAGGACCCTCACCACCCAGGACATGCCCTCTTCACTTTACTACCATCAGAGAGGTGGTACAGGAGCCTGAAGACCCCCACTCAATGATTCAGAAACTGCTTCTTCCTGTGTCATCAGATTTCCAAACAGTCCACGGACCCATGAATACTACCTCATTATTCCTTTCTTTTTTGCACTATTTACTTATTTTGTAATTTATAGTAATTTTATGACTTTGCAGTGTACTGCTTCCACAAAATAACAAATTTCATGTCAGGTAAGACAGTAATAATAAACCTGATTCGGATTATTTTACCTGCCTCAACTACTTCCTCTGGCAACTCACTCCCTACACGCACCACCTTGTACGTGAAGTTGCCCCGCAGGTTCCTTTTAAATCTTTCACCTCTCACCTTAAACCTATGCCCTCTAGTTTTCGATTCCCTTTCCCTGGGAAAAAGACTGTGCATTCACCCCATCCATGCCGCTCATGATTTCATCCACTTCTGTAAGGTCATCCCTCAGTTTCCTACGGTCCAGGGAATAAGGCCCTAGCATGCCCAGTCTCTCCCCATGACTCAGGCTCGAGCCTGGCAACATTCTCGTAAATCTTCTTTGCAATCTTTCCAGCTCAATGATGACTTTCCTCTCACAGGGTAATCAAAACTGTGCACAATACACTATGTGGGAGCTCACCAACGTCTTATGGAACTGCAATTTAACATCCTAACTCCTATACTCAATACCCTGACTAATGAAAACCAGCATGCCAAAGACCTTCTTCACTGCCTTGTTACCTGTGACACCACCTTCAGGGAGCTATGTACTTGTATTTCTGGGTTCCCCTGTTCTATAGCACTGCCCAGAACCCTATTTTCATTGTCAAAGTCCTATCCTGGTTTGACTTCCCATAATACAACACTTCACATTTACCTGAATTGAACGCCATTTGCATTCCTTAACTAGCTGATCAAGATATCCTTTTAATTTTTGATAACCTTCCTAACTGTCTATGATACCACCTACTTTAATGTCGTCTACAAACTTACTAACCATGACTTGTGCATTCTCAATCATTTATGTAAGTGGCAAACAACAATGGGCCCAGCACCAATCCTTTGGTACATACAGGCTTCCAGACAAAAAAAAAATCTTCCACCATTACCCTCAATCAAGTCAATCATGAATCTACTTAGCCAGCTCTCCCTGGATCCCACATAATCGGACCTTGAAGAACAGTCTTCCATGCGGGACCTTATCAAAGGACTTGCTGAAGTTTATATAGACAACGTCCACTGCCTGCTCTTATCAATCCTCTTGGTCACCTCTTCAGATAAAAACTTCAAATTCATGAGACACGATTTCCCCATTCACAATGCCATGCTGACTACCCCTAATCAGCCCTTGTCTGTCCAAATACTGGTAAATCCTGTCCTTCAGGATCCCCTCCAGTAACTTACTCACCACTGACATCAGGCTCACCAGCCTGTAGTTTCCTGGCTTGTCTTTGCTGCCCTTCTTAAATAACGGTACAACATTAGCCACCCTCCAGTTCTCCAGAACTTCACCTGCGGCTAAAGATAATGCAAATATCTTTGCAAGGGCCTCTGCAAGTTCTTCCCTAGCTTCCCACAAGGTCTGAGGATACACTTGATCAGGCCCTGGAATTAATCCACCTTAAATGTGCTCCAAGGCCACCAATACCTCCTCTTTAGTAATTTGTATATGGCCCAGGAAATCAGAACTCATTTGCCTTAATTACTCAGCTTCCATGATCTCCACAGTAAAATCTGAGATTTTTAATGAATCTTTCTCATCTCCTGTGGCTCCACAAATAGATAGCCACACTGATTACATAGGGACCTTTTCTCTCCAGAGCCACACTTTTACTCATTATACACCTACAGAATCTCTTGTGATTCTCCTTAACGTCTGCCAGATCCATTTTATGCCCTCTTGATTTCCCTCAAGTGTACTCCTACATTTATACTTGCCAAGGGATTCACTTGATCCATCTGCCTAAACCTGATGTATGCCTCATCGTTTCTCCCCAACCAAAGCCTCAATATATCTCGTCAACCAAGGTTCTCTAAACCTGCCAGCCTTGCTCTTCACCCCAACAGGAACATGGTGTCCCTGAACTCTTGCTAAACATCAATTATCTAGCACCAAATTCTGTATTGTAGCGGTTGCTACCGTGGAATAAAACAAGACTCTACTCGGAGGATTGCCAAACAGAACTGGTTTATTTTCCCGCCTTGCGCGGGCCCTTTAAGGGAGAATGTTCCCGCCCAAAACAACCGGCAATGACGCAAGTCCTACGTCATCAGGACTTTCCCGCGCGCGGGTTCTCCCCGTCGCTCGGAAAGATGAGGCCTGCCGCCATCTTGGGCCTCGTCGCTCCGACGCCGCACGACCCGACTGCCGAGCCGGTTCGCCCGACTAGACGGTGAGTCGCCACAGTATCAAGTTTGAGGTTGAGAGGTGTGGGGGCAGAGGGAAACTAATTATTGCTCAGAGTTTTCAGCTTTGCATCCACAGACAGTTACACATTGTTGCCAATGTTCCTTGGGAAAACTCATACGCACTAATGAAGTTTGTTGTGTTGGATTGCTGAATACCACTTCAGAAGTATGATTTAGCTACTTCGGATATTTCTGAAAAAGCACTATCCAATCAAAAGATCTTATGTATTTAACATGCTTCTCACAAAACCTACTCTTTTTGCTGTTTCTTAAACATTTCCACTGCTGAAGTCTTCCCTACTCACTAATTCTGCCCAATACAACTTCCAAACCCCTAACACAACAATGATTTTGCACAAGACTAAGTGGGGATGACAGTCAAAAATTAGAGAAGCTGTCAGCAGAGGCCAGTCTTGGTGCTGCTGTCTTGTGTGGTGGATGGTTACAACCAGAGTAGGTTGCAGAAAACTTGCAATTCATTACTCAACGCCACAACAGAATTTAATTTTCACCCATAGAGAAAGTGCTAACTTGCACAGGAACATAGTGTAGTTATGCAATTTGACCAATTCATATTAGGAAACAATTCTTGTGCACTCCATGTACAAAAATGGACTGAATTCTTTCATACAAGCACAATTGTTCGCAGATTCAGGTGTGACATCTGTCAAATTGAGGCACTCCAGTTGGATGCAAGTGCAGATTATCTTCCATTAGTTTCCCAGCAACCTTCATGTTGCCGAAGCAACAATATTGTCCTATAGAAGTATATTCAATAGCACAAAATAGAGATGAAGTAAAATGGAAGCACTCCACTGAAACCACGTCTTTCAAACTGAAGCATTATACTTTTACTAGGCAGCCAAGGCCAAAGCTATTCCACTCATATAGGGTCCTTAAATGCTTTTGATATTATCAAAGAGGTGAAAGTCATGCATTTTGTGACAGATTTCCCCTGTAATCTGAATTTCTTCCATGGTGATCTCATTTGAAATTGCTGAATAATGTTTTCTCTTAAGCAATTAAAATGACAATTGCTATTTGCTGGAAGATTTGTTCTGTCCAAATATAAAATTTGCAACGACCTTTTCAGACCACACGCAACTAAAAAGGCATTTGTCGCACATAAATTGCCCAACACCATTCAGTGTTGTTTTGCAAGTCAGAATTTGGAATAAATGTGGAACCCTTAAGACTTTCCATTTAATACCAAGAACTAGCATTTGGATTAATTATTGCTCTCCCTGATTCGCTGGTGGTCAACACAACCTAGTGACAATCATCAGTCACTGGATCATTAGCTCGAAATCTTAACTACTTCCGTCATCACAGATGCCATCTGATCTGTTGCTCATTTAAAGCAAAAGCACATTTTTCTTTTGCATATAATGTCACTTTATTACCAATTTATATTACAACTCAACAAAAGTTAAATTCACTATTCTTGATGTGACACCACACAATATCATCATTACTGCATTTAACTGTAAAATGGAATTTGAACTCAACCTAGCTTACAGGTACCATTTCCTTATATACTCATGAAAACCAAATAGCACTACCACTGAGGTTTCAGGTAAAAAATCAAAAGGACGTTCAAGTTTAAAAAAAAGACAAAAGAAATGTTTTGGCTCCTGAAGCTGAAAGTATTTTGTGCCCCATTGATCTTTGATACTGTTGCAGAAAGTATCCACTGTTTAGTGCATAACACAGATGAAAAGTTGTGCTGGCCATCATTTCCCTGTATCAAAAAGTTATGTTCAGATTCTTCGTATCTTATTTAAAGATATAAACTGCAACAATGGAAGACCATGGAACGTGTCTAAAGCACAATGAAGCCTACAGTCCCTCGATGACTTGATGGGAAAATATACACCATTGCACAGAATAACATGGTACTAAATTCAATTCCTGTGTTCTGCAGTAACTAATAAGACAAATGAAAACTGTTCTTTCATTCAAAATTAACAAGCCACTGACATCATTTCAATTGCATATTATTGACTACTGAATAATAACTAGACCACAAGAAAATGTTAAAATTCAAAGGAAAAAGCTATCATCAGAAGAAATAATGAAAGCAGAAATAATGGAAACAATATCAAGTTCATGATTTGTTAATTCAGCTACACAACACTGCAGTCACTTCAAGTAGCAGATTGGAATAGCCACTCACTAATGAAAAGCAACCTTTATCTTAAGCTGGCTGCAAAATTTAGAGATTACCAACTGGTCAAGCAACTTTCGTGTCTGTAATTAATTTAGCCTCGACTTGCATTGGAGCACCAGGATAGATGTCCGGAGTAGCAATAATGTTGTTCTTCAATCGAAGTATTGGAACTCATCATTGTCCTCTTTTTCTAAAATCTAGAAGCAATGGAATGCATATCTACAGAAGACATTATAAAACTCCACTCATATCTCTATTTGGAATTGATTTAATGATTTTTTTCCAAAAACTGGACAGACTTTTAAAAAAATGCTTTACAAAAAGCTTTCAGTTTCTCTGTTCCTCTCTCTCAATTCCTTTAAAACACCTTGTTAAAAAGTCAAGAGCTCAGGGTTTGATCATATTATTCCAATAGAAAGAGGCAACTTGATAGATCGCAAGCCCTTCTTTTGCAATTCATTTACTGTAAACAGTAAATTTGAGCATTTTTACTGTCACACATCACTATTTTATACCATCAGGGCAATATGGACAAAACTGTTTGCAATGTCAAACATAGGTCAGCTCAAATGTGAGCATTGTCTTCTGCTTCATTCCACTGCCAGGTCAAGTTTAGAATTCTCTGGAAAAGTGTCATGTAGCTTCTCTGTAGCTATGACACTTTACTCTGTACTGGTATTATTTTTACCTGTACTACATCAATGCACTCTGTACTGACTCAATGTAACTGCACTGTGTAATGAATTGACCTGTACGACAATATGCAAGACATGTTTTTCACTGTACCTTGGTACAAGTGACAATAATAAACCAATACCAATGTCAAATAAAGCAATTTGCATGAACACAAATTTATCATTGATATTCACATTTCATCTTACGAATAGACCAGGTGAATTTTCTATTAACTGATGTTGCGGACAAAGACTTGAATTTCCTTCACAATCCTGATTCAACTACACTTAAACCTTACTTTACAACAATGGAACAAATTATGAACTTTCAATTATAAAGCATTTTTCATTTCTTGTGACTGTTCCAAAGTGCTTCACAGGAAATTAATTATCCTGAAATACAATCACTTGTGACGTGGACAAGTATGGTTACTGATTGGTGTACAATTTCCCACAAACAGTTGTGAAATAAGTGACCAATTTTCTGTAGACCTGGCTGAGACATAAATGATAGGTGACAATAATAAACCAATACCAAAAAAGGTCTTATACCAAAAAAAGAACATATTTTTGCATTCACTTGAGACAGCACCTCACTTTAGGATGTAATTTGAAAGATGGCACAGCAGACAGTTTAGCACTCCCTCAGTATATTCACCAGCATTAGATTAGGCAGATAAGTTTCTGGAGTGTGGCTTGATTCCTTGACTTGTCTCAAATGAGATTGCCAACACATAAATTGACACTGACACCTTAAGTCATGATCTGCCAAATCTATGCATCACTCAGCCTGTAACACTCCAAAACCTCTCTGCATCCTTCTCACAGCCATCGATATCACCTCGCTTTGTATCATCAGCAAACTTGGGAATTATATTTGGTCCCCTCATCCAAATCATAGATATATCATCAACAATTAGGGCCCAAGTACCATCACACTAGTCAGTCTTCCATGCTGAACATGACCCCATTTACTCCTAGTTTCTATTTTCTGCCCATTAACTAATAAATCCACCACAATGTTTTATCCCCAATCCTACGTGCTCTAACATTTACTAACTTCTAATGAGACACCTATCCAATTCCACTGGTTCCCCTAATCTGTTTCATCTTCATTTACTCAATTAACCATCAGGTATCACATGATTTTTTCACATCTTTTTCTATTTATAATAATAACCTGCGTTACCGAAGTTGGCAAAAACAGAAATTTAGTGTGGATAGTGGGTAATGGAAAAAAATGTAACAAACGATTTAAAAATGCAAGGCGGACATATAGCATATATCCTGATGCAGGGACTCAACCCGAAACGCCGACCATTTCCTTCCCTCCACCGATGCTGCCTGACTGGAGTTCCTCCAGCAGTTTGTTTTTGATACAGCATATTTGGCTGGAACCTAGGTCATGAATTTATTCAGCTGTAAAGAGTTGATGCGATATCAGCTGAACCCAGCTCAATTGACTCGCGGAAAAATAAGTGAACCACTGCAAGCCCGGAAGAGTGAAATTAAATAGCCTAGAAAGGATGCCTTCATAGAGATCCCTCTTATGATCAAAACAATCACTCGAGTGATTCTTGAGGTCATAAATAAGAATCTGATAAACACACATCACTCGTCGAGCATTAAGAATACGTAGGTAAGTAAAACAAATACCAATGTCGCCACGTCTCCGTTTCTTTAAGACTTTTATAAAGGAATGGAGTGGGCAAGGTAACTGTCTCACAAAATGAAACCGGTAACTCAAGTACATAATCAAATATCAGTATTTTGGTGTTACAGCTCTCCAATCCAAGTCAAACCTGTTTCCACATTCCTCATCAGTCTTTCCCCACATTGATATCGATCTCACTCCCCACCCTCCTCTTCACAACGAGGGCCTCATCCGTTCACTGGGTAACCCAAAGAGGGAAAAGCTCCATTCTCTCTTCCCTGGTGTCATGTCACTCCCTACAACCCGGTCCTTTATCAAATTCCACCCACCGTGCCTCCCTGCAGATCAGGCCACACTGCCCGTACTAGAGTTTGCCTCCCGGGGAAATGACCAAACACCCGGACCGTTCCGTGTCATCGCCGCCGCCACTTACTGAGTTGTCCCGGAATGGGCGCCAGGTCCTTGGGGGGAGTGGACGTCTGCCTCTCGAAGTTCCCCGGGTTGGAGAAGTAATCCCGGAGGCGGGGCAGCTCCCTGCCGGCCTCCTGCAGCTCGGTGTGGAACTCGAGCGCCGTCAGGATGTACTGATCCCGCAGCAGCTGCGCCGCGATGGTGTCTAGGGGGACGCGCTGCACCTCCGCCTTCGCCGCGCCGCCTCCACACCCGTAACCCCCCTCCTGCTGAGGCGACAGCAGCAGCGCAGGAGGGCCGTGCTCGGGAGCTACCGGGCCCGGGGTGCCGGCCTCCTTGTTCCGCCCCATCTTCCTCTCCGATTCCTCATCCGAGTCGCTAAGGAACGGATTAACACTAGACGTCGCCATCTTACTTCTCGTCTTCCTGGTTGAACTCTCGCGAGGTGTTTTCCCTCCTCAGCCCCGCCCACACGCTTGGACCGATCGGCCCACGCCTCCCCGAAAGCCGATTGGACGCGAGTCCTCAATTGCATCACCTGATCGACAGCGGATTTGACCATTCGGCATCGACATAAGGCTGTCAATCTAGCAGATCTGACGTCCAGGAGCGACAGACACAGCAGACTTGCAATGACAGGGTTTCAGGCATTCAAACAGATGGAGTGCAAATGCCATGTACAATTTGCAAAAAAACATGTTTATTCATTAATTTCTTAAAATTCATTAAAAATATCTGAGCACATTCAGTCCATCCCACGGTTAAGATGACACACATGCGCACTGATGGTCGTTTCCGCTGTCCTGGTTCAAAGGATACAGGGAGCTATGCGCAAGCGCAGTCCGGAGAGTTTGGGGCTTTGAATGGCTTTTAATGGTTACATGGGGGTCTGTTGCTTACAGGTGGAGGTAGAGAAAGCCCAAGCAGGTATGTTTACTCCTCCGGCGTCAGAAGTTTGCATTTAAATGATAAGGTGTTCATTTCCAGACAAATTGCGTGCTTCTGGTTTGGATCAGGGGGCGAGAGTAGGTGTGTTAGCCTTCAGAGAACCTGTTCCTTCTTCCAGGGAGATGATTCCAGTGTGTGGATCAAGCACTTCAACACTGTTTAGAATCTGAAGTGTTTCTTTCTTCGAATTCGCTACTTCGGTGAAGTTTAAAAGAATTAGATTTAAGACTGTGAGACATAGAAGCGGAATTAGGCCATTTGGCCCATCGAGTCTGCTCTGCCATTCGATCCTGGCTGATTTATTTTTCCCTGTCAACCCCATTCTTCTGCCTTCTCCCCGTAACCTTTGACGCCCTTACTAATCAAGAACTTATCAACCTCCGCTTTAAGTGTAACCAATGACCTCGCCTCCACAGCCGTTGGTGGAAGTGAATTCCACAGATTCATTGCCCTCTGGCTAGGGAAATTCCTCCTCATCTCTGTTCTGAAGGGACATCCTTCTATTCCGAGGCTGTGCCCTCTGGTCCTAGACTCTCCCACTACTGGAAACATCCTCTCCACATCCACTCTATCCAGGCCTTTCAATATTCAGTAGATTTCAATGAGATTCCACCCCCCCCCCCCCCACCCCCATCCTTCTGGACTCCAGCAAGTACAGGCCCAGAGCCATCAAACACTCCTCATGCTTTCATCCCCAGGATCATTCTTGTAAACCTCCTCTGGATCCTCTCCAATGCCAGCACATTCTTCCTTAGATATGGGGCCCAAAACTGCTCTCAATACTCCAAATGTGGTCTGATCAATGCCTTATAAAGCCTCAACATTACATCCTTGCTTTTATATTCTAGTCCTCTTGAAATGAATGCTAACATTGCATTTGCCTTCCTTACTACCGACTCAACCTGCAAGTTAACCTTTAGGGAATCCTGCACTAGGACTGCCAAGTCCCTTTCCACCTCTGATTTCTGAATTTTCACCCCATTTAGAAAATAGTCTATGCCCTTATTCCTTATACCAAGGTGCATCACCATACACTTCCCTACACTGTATTCCATCTGCAACCTCTTTTCCCATTCTCCCAACCTGTCACAAGTTCTTCCGCAGACTCCCTGCTCCCTCAACACTACCTGCTTCTCCACCTATCCCTATCTTTGTATGATCCACAAACTCGGCCACAAAGCCATCAGGTCAGTCATCCAGATCATTAACCTATGATGTGAAAAGTAGCAGACCCAACACTGACCTCTGCAGAGCACCGCTAGTCACTGGCAGCCAACTAGAAAAGACCTCCTTTATTCCCACAGCCTGACTTGGCTGATTCCCACAATCAGCCAAGTCAGGCTGATTGGCTGACTTCTGCCAGTCAGCCAATCTTCTATCCATGCTGGTACCTTTCCTGTAATACCATGGGCTCCTATCTTGTTTAGCAGCCTCATGTGCACCACCTTGTCAAAGGCCTTCTGAAAATCCAAGTAAACAACATCCACTGACTCTCCTTTGTCTATCCTGCCTGTTACTTCCTCAAGGAATTCCAACAGATTTGTCAGGCAAGATCTCCCCTTAAGGAAATCATGCTGACTTCAGCCTATTTTATCAGGAGCTTCCAAGTACCCCGAAACCTCATCCTTAAGAATGGACTCTAAAATCTTACCAACCACTGAAGTCAGGCTAACTGGCCTATAATTTCCTGTCTTTTGCCTCCTTCCCTTCTTAAAGAGTGGGGTGACATTAGGGAATTTCTGACTCTAGTGATGCTTGAAAGATCACTGTTAATCCTGGTGTGTAGTCCATTCAGTCCAGGTGACTTATCCACCTTCAGAATTTTCAGCTTCCCAAGCACCTTCTCCGTAGTAATAGCGACTACACTCACTTCTCCCTCCCCCCCCCCCCCCCCCCCCGACTCTCGAATTTCTGGCATTTTGCTGGTGTCTTCCACGGTGAAGACTGACGCAGAATATTTAATCAGTTTGTCCGCCATTTCATTGTTCCATTACTACTTCTCCAGCATCATTTTCCAGCAGTGGAATGTCCACTCTTGCCTCTCTTTATGTATCTGAAAAAACTTTTGGTATGTGCTTTTATATTATTAGCTAGCTTATCTTCATATTTCATCTCTTCTCCCCTTATTGCTTTCTTAGTTGCCTTCTGTTGGTTTTTAAAAGCTTCCCAAGCCTCTAGCTTTCTGTTAGTTTTTGCAATATTGTTGCTTCTCTCTTGCTTTAGTGCTGTCTTTGACTTCCCTTGTCAGCCATGGTTGCCTCATCCTCCCTTTAGAATGCTTCTTCTTCTTTGGGATGAACTGATCCTGCATCTTCCGAATGACTCCCAATTTGATTGTGACGGTAGAGTAATTATTAAACCATTGTTAAGAAATGAGAATCCAAATATTTAAGGTATTGGTAAAAGTGACATGTGATTGAATCATTTACGTACGAGCCATAAAAGAATGGATGTGCGCTGCATAAATATTTCTATCCTAATGTAAAACAAGGGATGACTTAAAGTAAAAGTAATTGTAATTTTCTAAACTTGTTTAGATAGATAACAAAGGGAGTTGATGAACAGAATATAAAAATGCACCTTTTCAAATGGATTGACTCAGTGAATGTTGTGGCTAAATGAAAAACAAACATCTGCAGAAGCTGGACACCTGAAATGTAAACAGGAAATTCTGGAGAAACTCCTTTGGTCAGACAGCATTTGTGGAGAGAGAGATAGAGTTAACATTTCAGGTTGTCGACCTTTCGAATTTGTGAAACAGAGGCAAATTTTGAAGCCCTTTGATCCTGTTCTGCCACTGACATCATGACTGATCTGTCATCTAACTCCACGTTACTGTTTTTGCCACATTTTCCTTTACATTTTTGTTAACAAAATCTATCAATCCTGGCACTAAAAGTTCTTTCTTTCTTTTTCAATCTTTATTAGTTTTCAAATTAATACAGATTAATATATCAATGTTTATACATGTAATACGAAGAGATCAGGAGAACAATCATGACATGGATAATCATAAAGAACAACAGAGTATAAAAAAAACTGTAGATCCAATGATCTGTTAGTGAATGAATATAATATAAAAGAAAAAGATTTATTATAATATATAAAAAAAAACAATAAGAAAAATTGTAAACAATATATCAAACCAAACTAAGCTAAAGAAAAAAAAAATAAAAAGAAACAAAAAAAAACTGGACTAAAATTTCTCAATAGAAACAGAGCAATATTATGTCATCAACTCCGTTCCTCTAAATTGAAAGGTTAACTAAAAGTTAACAAGTGAAATAGCACCAACTTGTTTTTGTGGAAGAGGCATCCAAATTTTTGGCATGCAAAATTTATAGCATGCTGAAATGTTTCATTTGTCCTTAAAGGTTATCTAAATTCAGTTAAGGGTTGATCTGAGCCGCACATACCTGTTCCCAGCTAACTCAATTAGTGGCGACAGCTGTAGCATGGAAGGGACAGAATGGTCAGTTCCCTAAAGGCAAACTCTAATAGAAGCAGTATGGACTTAACTGCAGGGAGATCAAGATCTGATATGGTGGAAGGAGATTGATAAAGGACTGGGTTTGTAGGAGTGATATGACAGCAGGGAAGAGAAGGGAGCTTTTCCTCTTTGGGTTAGCCAAGAAAGAGATGAGGAGGAGGAGGATGGTGGGGAGTGAGATAGATATTAATGTGAGCTCGAGAGGGATTGCAAAGTGTTTCATCATGTTTTCAGTGCATTTGAATGCATTGCACAACCAAAGAGCATTGTGCTAGGCCACTGCTAATGTTTCAATTTTTACTGTCTCATCTTATCTGAAAGACAGTACAGTTTTTCCTCATTGCTGCATTGGGAGTATCAGCCCAGAATTTGTGCTCAAGTCTTTGGAACAGGTTTTGAATCCATAATCTTATGACTCAGGAATGTGCACTACCAGTTGAGCCATAAATGATATAGAGTTGTGCTCTCATCAAGCTCCACATTGAGAAGAAGAAATGTAAGGTTCAAAATAATTGATAATGATGTAGAATGTACCCCTTGTTTTCTTGTGACCATTCCAGCACAAGAAGCTTTTTAAAATTTTTTTTTACACAGTGGTAACAGGTCCTTTCGGCCCAGTGAGTCCGCGCCGCCCATTTTAAACCCCCAAATTAACCTACCCGTATGTCTTTCGAATGTGGGAGGAAACCGGAGCACCCGGAGAAAACCCACGCAGACACGGGAGAACATACAAACTCCTTACAGATAGCGATGGGAATCGAACCCCGATTACTGGCGCTGTAATAGTGTCGCGCTAACCGCTACGCTACCTTTGCAAAAGCAAAATGTCAGATTGATGAATGGTAACAAAAAGATGGACCAAATGGTATTCATTTGCAGCCTTCCTATGATTTGTAATGATAACCATCTCTTTGAAGGCTTTTCCTTCTGCTTTTTATTTGGTCTTACAGTATTATACACCAACATCAAGTGTGGAAAGACCACTCTGATCCTATGGTCTTCCTCATCATGTCCTGTTGGATGTGATGGAAACTGCTGTTACCCCCACCCCCTCACTCCCTCACTTTACTTGGCTGCACAGCTCTCCCAGCCCAGAGATTTATCTGTGGTCACAAACATAATAGCCAGCCACCACCATTGAACTGAGTTGGGGAGAGCTGTGCACTTAAACAAGGAGGGGGGCAGGCACCTGAGAGAGACTGTAGAATTGGGCAGTGTTCCAACACATGGAGCAGGAATGGCCAGCAGCCAGGTTGCAGCTCCGAACTCTACATTTTAAAGCAGAGTGGAGGCACTGCTTGGCCTGGCCTGGCCTGCCCAAAACAAGTTCTCACAGGCAGCTTCTCCACACAGAGTTGTCAACGATTTATTGCCGCAAGAGTGCTAGCTGAGATCACAGTCCGCCCAGGTTCCCAGCACAACAGCAAGGAAGGCATCTTTCACATATATCTATCTGAATGCTAGATGGCTCCTTTTAGCCCTGACTCCATTTGTGTTCTTGTATTGGGAATGCATCTTGAGCCCAGTGAGGTTAGGGTGTAGTCTTTTACGGACTGAGGCAGGAGAAATTATTTGAGGTAATTGGCAGAGAAACTAAACAAATATTTTGTATCTGTCCTCACAAAAAAATACACAGAAAACCTTCTGGAAATAATGGAGGACTACAGAACCTGGAGTAAGCGCAGAGCTCAAAGAACTTATAACGAATGATTAAACTAATACAGGCCATCCCCGGGTTATGAACAGCTTCTGTTTTAACAGTCATCCAAAAGTTGATTTTGTCCATAAGTTAGAAAATACACAACCATTTGATATGGTAACCATACCTCCACGTTATTGTAATGAATGGTGTTGATGAGGGCCAATTAACGTGAAAATTTATTGTCTTCTCCTGCCTGGTTACAGTGGTACAGAATTAGGACGTCCTACACTCAATGGGGTTTCGATGGGCTTGAAGTATTAGTGCATGTTACATTGCTTAACAGAGTATAATTGCACAAGTATCAATAGAAGAGTTTGCTTGTCAGTTTCCAAAGCAACTCTCTTAAATTGCCTCTGTCAGTGAAACTGGTAGCCTGTGTTCTTAAGAGACAATGGTATCTGATTACTATAGGGAGGTTAGATGTTAATAGGTTTAGTTTTCAAGGCAGGTTCTCATTTGAACTTAATAATATTTATGGGAGCTCGTTCATATACACAGGTGTCCATAAGTCAGGCATTCGTAACCCAAAGAGGGCCTGTAGAGGAGAATTTAATGGGAATGAAAAGGGAGAAATTCCTAGTACCATCCTTGGGCTTTTAGGCAGGTAACTATGGAGAGAATAGATACATTGATTGTCATCATGCAAAGTTCCATAGATTCTGGAATGTTTCCCACAGATTGGAAGGTAGCAAATGCAGTCCTACTGTTTAAGGAAGGAGAAAGAGAGAGAGAAAACTTGTAACAGTAAACCTGTTAGCCTAACATCTGTGGTAGGAAAATTGCTGGGATGTTTTATTAAGGAAGTGGTAAAGGAGCACTTGGGTAATAATAAGACTGGGTAGAATTGCCATGGATTTATAAATGCAAATCTGGATGGAATTTTTGGAGGTTGTAATTAACAGAGTAGATGAGTGCAAACTAGTTGATATGATGCATATGGACTTTCTGAAGGCCTTTGATAGTTGCCACACAGATTATTCAATAAATTTAGAGTGCATAGTATTGGGGGTAATTTACTGATTTGGATTGAGGCTTGGTTAATGGACAGAAAACAGTAGGATTAAAAGGGTCACATTTGGGTTGGGGAGCTGGGTGCATCACTGCCAGGACCAGAACTATTCAATGACCAGGATGAGGCAACTGAGTGTAATACATCCAAGTTTGATGATGATCCAAAGTTAGGTGGCATTGTGGGTCTGAGGAGAATATAAGGAAGCTTCAGGGGGATATGAACAGGGAAAGTAAATGGACAAAGATGTGGTAGATGAAATACAGTGTGGAAAAATGTGAAGTCATCACCTTTGGTAGAAAAAATAGAAACTATTTTTGAATGTTGACAGATTGAAAGGTACTCAGTTTAGTGGGATCTGGATGTACTTGTACATGGATCACTAAAAGTTAACACATGTATATACAGCAAGAAATTGAGAAGGTAAGTGGTATGTTGTCCTTTTTTTTATAAGAAGATTGCAGTACAAGATCAGAGATGTCCTGCTCCAATTATGTAAAGATCTGGTGAGATAGCATCTGGAACATTATGTAAAGGTCTGGTCTCTTTACAGAAGAAAGAATATACTTGTGGTAAAATAAGTGGAGCAAAGGTCCATCAGATTGATTTCCGGGACAGGAGACAGTTTGTTGAATGAGAGTGATTAAGCAGACTACTGGTACTCTTGTGTTTAGAAGAATGGGGGTGATCTCATTGAAATGTACAAAAGTCTTTAAGGAATTGACAGGATAGATGCAGAGTTGATATTTCTCCTGATTGGAATCTCTAGCACCAAGAATCATAGTCTCAAAGTAAGAGGTTGGCTGTTGAAGACAGAAGTATGGGGAAATTTCTTTCTCATGATAACACAAATCAATGGAATTTTCTACTTAAGAGGGCTGGGGCCACTTAGTAGCTGAGTATCTTCGAAACATAGATTGCTGGATCTTGAAATATTACAGCTGTATGTTACAGTCATGTTTCAGCTGTATAGGACATTGGTAAGACTGCACCTGGAATATTGCGTGCAGTTCTGGTCAACTTACTACAGGAAACGTGATTAAGCTAACTGGGACTGGAGGGCTTGAGTTATGTGGAGAGACTGGATAGGCTGGAACTGTTTTTCCTGGAGCGAAGGAAGATGAGAGGTGACCTTATAAGAGGTATCTAAAATCACAAGGGGCATTGGTAAGGTGGATGGTTACAGTCTTTTTCCCAGGAGAGGGGAGTCTCAAACTCGAGAGCAGAGGTTTAAGCTAAGAGGGGAAAGATTTAAAGGGAAAAGATTTAAAGGGGACCTGAGGGGCAAGTTTTTCCACACAGAGGGTGGTATATGGATCAAGCTGCCAGGGGAAGTGGTAGACACGGGTACAATTACAGTGTTTAAAGTACACTTACATCAGCAAATGGATAAGAAGGGTTTGGAGGGATATATGCCAAACGCAGGCAGATGGACTAGCTCAGGTAGGCAACCTAGTCGGCATAAAGGAATCAAGGGATATGGGTTTAGTATGGGGAAAATACTGCTGAGGTTAAAGATCAGCCGTGATCTTATAGAATGGTGGACCAGGTATGGGAATCTAATGGCCCAGTCCTGCTATTTCTTGTTATGTTCCTATTCTACAATAAGACATCTTTGATTATAAAGCAGGTCCTTGCTCTGTAAATAATACTTTTGAACCCTACATGAGAAATAGAGGAAGAGTAGTTTATGATGGTCTTATAACATTCTCCAGCATTCAGTAAAATCATAGCTGATCATCTACCTCATACAGGTTATTACCCAATCCCTATATATTTTGATTCCCGTAGTGTCTAAAAACATTTCAGTCTTGGACTCTAATATTCAAAGACTGACAATCCATAGGCCTTGGGGTTAAGAAATCAAAGAGAAGGTTCCTCACTTTGTCCTGAATTGCTGACCCTTTATCCTGCAATCATGCTAGTACTAGTCCTAGTTCTCCAGTCACCAGAAATAGCCTTGGCATCAATTATACTCTGGAAACTTCAATGTCTCAATAAGATTGCATTTTATTCTTTGTTTTCCAAATGATTTGAACAGCAGCTGGTGGATATATTTAACACCTGTTTGCTGAGTATAATTTTCATTGACAAACTTGTTTTTTTTTGAAACATGTGGATTAAACTTGGAGAAGTTCATTGGGCAGAAAGATCCCTGCTTGAGTATGATCCCCATTTCAGACAATTTATATCAGCCTTCAAGTCTGCAAGCTCTCTTAAGTATAACTCTCAGGGTAGACTGAATTGATTGAGAGTCCTCTCTCTAGGAAAAAGTAGTCCTAAGGGTGAACTGATAAACACAAGTTTTATACGAAAGGGTAGATGTCAAGAAAATGTTTCCATTACCTAGAGATATCAAGATCATATGCATAACAGAGTCACAGATAATTCTAAGAGAATTCAGGAAATATTCTTTCCCCAGTTACTGATAAGAATGTAAATTCACTATGAAGAATGTGGAACATAGTACAGCATGGAACAAGTCCTTTGGCCCACAATGTCTGTGGCAACCCTTGACGTGAATCTAAAACTAATCCCATCTGCCTGCACAAGGTCTGTATCTCTCTATCCCCTTCCTGTTCACGTGTCTGTCTAAATGCTTCTTAAATGTTGCTATCATGTCTGCTTCTACCACTGTCCCTAGCAATGTGTTCCAGGCACCTATGTAAAAAGAAAGCTTTTCTCATAAATCTCCTTTAAAATTTTCCCCTGCACCTTAAAACTATACCCCCTAAGTATTTGACATTTCTACCCGGAAAAGGACTCTGATTATAAACCCTGTCTATGCTCTCATAATTTTATATACTTCTCTCAGGTCGGCCCACAACCTCCGACAATCCAGAGAGAACAATCCAAGTTTGTCCAATCCTTCCTTTTAGCTAGTGCTTTCCAATCAAGCTAACACAGTGGTAAACGTCTTCTGTACCGTCTCCAAAGCCTCCACGTTCTTTCTATAATGCAGCGACCAGAATGGGACACAATACTCCAAATGTGGAGTATTATACAGCTGAACATGACTTTCCCACTTTTCTACTCAATGCCCTGACCAATGAAGGCAAGCCGTGGTTAAAGTTAATAGCATGGATGAATTTAAGTGGAAGTGAAGTAAGAATGTGGGAGACAAAGGAATGGAAGGATGTGGACATCAAGTAAATTGAAGAGAGTTGGGGAATGGTTTGTGAAATAAGAACATCGGCATAGTTGTGCTGGACTGAATGGCCTGTTTCTGTGTTGTAAGCTCATCGTCAGATAATTTGTCCTTCCTTTCCTTTTATTGTATTAATCGCTGTGGATACTGTTCACCAAAAGTTTTAAGTCTTTAGCTATGCCAGCTTTTTTCTATACCAACTGTTGGTACAGCAAACCAAAAACAAGTCATTTTTGTTTTTCTTAATTCCATATGAATTTACACCATGTTGGATCAGAGAACACTGAGGGATGATTTAATTGAATTGTCTAAAATTATTGAGGGCCTAGATAGAGTGGACAGGAAGAACCCATTTCCCATTGTAGAGAGGTTAATAATCAGTGGGTACAGATATAAAACAATTGGTAGATAGATTTGAGGGAAGTTGGAAACCAAACCTTTTACCCAGATAGTGTTAGGTATCTACTACTTGCTGGCTGAAAGGGACCTGGAGGTAGAAACCCTCATATTGCTTGGAAAGAATGTGATGAGCAGTTGATGTACCACAACATACAAACCAAGATGTAAGAGGTAGTAACAAACCAGCTTTCTTCTCTAATGTAAATATCTGCTTTTTAAAAAAAATCTTTCGCTACATTAATTTTTGTGCCACCTTTTTCTTTAACAGACAAGTGTCTCTCTCTCTCGCTCTCAACTGGCAATAGTTGTTAGCTTTGCAGATTGAATAAAGGGAATGATGTGGTTTGTATTGAAACACTGCTTTTAAATTGAAATTAATTCCATGAAAGCTTCCAGGCAGAGCACAAATCAGGAATTTCTTTTAAGGATGATATCTGGGCCTGGATACCGCATGAAATTAATGCTCTGCTGAGAGCATGTGAATCATCAAAGGAGGAACTAACACCTTCGGAGTGAATGAGGACAGACAGTGCAAGCCAAATTGCCTTATCAGCACTAATGTAATAGTATTACAGGTATCTGCAATGAATTGAACACCCACTGCATTTAATATACAATCCTTAAACTTCTGACTTATTTTCAAGAAATATAAAGTTTGCCACATTCAAAGCATTGATACAGAATATTATATCAATAAAATAACTATAAACACTAATTTCATTAATTTATAATTTTGGGATATTATAAATATTTTGTCAAAATCTAATACCACGGTAGACTATTTTATGTAATACATTGTGTGCTGTAAGCTGTGCCTATTCCTTTTATTGAATTATCTCTCCACTGATTCCATGACGAAAGCCCCAACAACTATAAATAGCTGTTGAGCTTCTGCCTTTATTGCTCCATAGGTGTGCTGCTTATTTAAATGATTGAGTGATCAGTCATGGATAGGCATTTGGACAAGTAGAAACATCTGCCTTTAGATGGAGGAGGCAATTTGTAGATGGTATTGCAAAACCAAAGATATTGTATGGAAAACATGCATGCAGAACAAGTAACTTTGTAACTGCTGAAAATTGTAGAGGTTCTTTTTACTAACACTTAGTGTCTCCCATCAAATTGTGATGTTTCAGCAGATTAAAGGAGATGGTAAGAAAGATGGAGAAATGATTTTCTATAGTGGGAGAATCCAGAACAACCTTCCTAAATAAAGTTGAGATCTTCTCATTCAACCTTTGTAAAGGATATATTGCAATAGGATTTAGGTACAAGAACAGAAACTTCTTGAACCAATTGTATGGAGTTCTGCTGAGACCACATTGAGAATTTTGTGTATGGGTTTGGTCTCCCCTATCACTGAGGGGACATACTTGTGGAGGGAATGCAACAAAGGTTCACTAGTTTGAATCCTGGGTTGTGGTATTTGTTGTATTGAGAAGAAGTTGAGAAGAATTACAAGTGATCTAATTGAGATGCCCCAAAATTCTTCTGGGGATATAACAGTGGATGCAGGTTCAATGGTACTCTTGGCTGGGGTGTCTAGAACTGGGTATCACAATCTCAGTAAGGGGTTGGCCATTCAGGACAGAGATGAGAAGAAATTTCTTCACCCACGGGATGGTTAATCTTTGGATTTTGCTCTACAGAAAAGCAATGAAGTATGTTCAAGACAGAAATTGATGGCAATTAAGAGGATTGAGGAATATGGCATTAGTGTAGGAAATGGCACTGAGGTAGGAGATCTCCCTCAATTTTACTGAATGGCAGAGCAGGCACAGGGAACCAAGTATATTCTACTCCTACTTTTTCTTGTGCTCTTATGCACCAAATGACTACTTGTCCTTGGTGATTTCATCCATTGTCTCCTTGCTCTTTTTGTTGTGCTCACTGCCCTCATTTCTACCTGAAACTCTGCTTCCATATAAACTTTGCTACCCTTATTTGGTTATCCTGTGAGCTTGGCATTTAATACGGGCTTAGTACTTACATCATTACTATCTCTGAAAATGTGTTGGTGTTACTCTCCACCCACATCCCTCATTTCTTTCTGTTCCCACCCTAGAATATGTGTACTCCAAGCAGTAGTTCTACTGCTCTTGATTAGTTTGGGATACCCTGAGTTTGGAGAAACTCTTTTGTGTCAAATGTCACAGGTTGGAGATTTCGGGTTGCACTGAGAATCTAAGGAGGGGATTGAAACCTTCATTGTGTTACTTTGCAATGGGCCACAGATTTAGTGTTATTTGAAGAAATGAAGCATGTCTTGAATATATTTATCTTACAAAGGAGTAAATATTTTCGGGCTGTTTGCCAGTATTTCATGCCTATCAGATATCCTCATGGAATGATAGTTGAAATTAGCTGGAACAGCAGCAGTAGTACTACACTTGACCCTGTAACCTTGGGCCACAGAAGGATAAGGTCACTCAGTTGTTACTAAATAATCAGCTGAAATTGGTTGATGAGTTGACTTGGATTGACTTGCAACTTAGTGTCTAGGACCTACAAGGCTATGTATTAAGAGTTGTGTAGTGGGATTAGATATGCAACCACTTTTTCTGCAGGCTTGACTTGATGGGCTGAATGGTCTCTTCTGTCCCATAACTTTCTGTGATTATTATGGCTTTAGAATTACACACAAATCATAGAAGTTTAGTCTATTGATTAGAATGCAATCACAATTGGAATAAGCCATTACTTTCAGAGTCATAGAATCGTACAGCATGGAGACAGGCCTTTCAGCCCAACTGGTCCATGCTGACCAAGATCCTGATCTAAGTTGGTCCCATTTGCCTGCGTTTGGCTAGAGTATGGAATGAATATCAGTTTTTACATTCTACTTATTGTTTCATTTATTTTTGTCTTTTAAGTGAAGAGTGAAATGATTATTTCTGTTTGATAACACTTAAAGCTTAAGCATGTGTTACGAAATCCAAATAAATCAGTATAGCATTATTGTGTTCAAACTTTCTTGTGAAATACTTCCCTTTGATTTTCAGTTTTGTTTTGACTTAGGTACGTGGTTTTACACCTGAAAAGATGCTGACATTTTTCCTGATTGGCTTTCTTGTGCATCTTGTCTTCTTTGCCTCCATTTTTGACATCTACTTTACCTCTCCCCTGGTCCATGGAACAACTCCTCATCGAGTGCCACATTTACCACCGGCGAAGCGCCTTGTCCTCTTTGTTGCTGATGGATTACGTGCGGACACGTTTTTTGAACTGGATACGAATGAACAAACGCGTTCACCATTTCTCCGGTATGATTAGTGAGGATCACAGAAAACACAAATCTTAAAGATTCTTAAAGAGTTTGTTAGAGTGTAGAGGATATAATTTTCACATGCTTTGGAGACCGAAACTAGTCACCATAAATGTATGACATTAATTAAACTATCCAGTAGGGAATGCAGGAGAAACTTCATTACCTGCAATGTAGAACTTACCACCTGATTGAGTAGTTCAGATGAATAGAACATATATATTTTAGAGCATCTTATTTGTGTACATATTTGTTTGTTCCAATACATTCTTTGTAAAATGTTTAAAATGGCATGCTTTTGCCTTCCTGCTTTGCTGCTTATCTGAATTCTTTAACGTGATTGGCAGCTCTGTGAGCTTGATGACATTGTAGTTGCCTGAAGTGAGGAATCCCTTTGAACTGATGTTTGAACAGGAAAAATCTGCACCATAGACATTGTTAGCTTTTTGTAGGCTGCTTTTTTTTACCATTAGCTGTGAGCATCATTACCTTGGTATAGACCAGAAAAAACTTCCAAGTTTTTATTTTGTCCCTAGATCTGGTCCTCGAGTGGACATCATTCATGACATCTTTGGTGTTTTATTTATGAAAAACAAAGCACTTATTGGCAAGGTTTGAACAAGGAATAATGAAAATTCAATTGGATAAGGTACAGATACTTGTACCACATCAGTGCATGGAATTCAAACTTTGTTAAAAGGATAGAAAGTTGATAGATCGTAAAAATATATTAAAAAAGGTCCATCACTTTCTATCTATTTTGAGATAAATATATAAGAAGAACTGTTTAATGTTCGGGCATCAGTGACAGAAAGCATACAAACAACAGTTTATTATAGAACCTAAAACATCCCAAGGCACTTCTCAGCCCTAGTATGTTTTAAAATGTAGAGCACAGAGCCCTGTATTGTCCAGGCTATGAAGTGAATTATAGTTGCTTCTGAATGCCAAGCACTGACTTGCCCATCCACAACAATAAACAAAAAGATGTGTGGTTTGGGATGGAATATTGCAGTAGGTTCAAACACACTGGAGAATGGCACATGAAACTTCTTTTTCTGCTGATGAACACGGTAATTTGCTTATTTTTTATATGGAAAAAGCCATGAGATTATGTACACATTTGTTATTCGCTCTTCTTAAACACATGAAGACTCAACAAATAACAGGTATGATAAATGACAGGTGATGACTGAGGAATTAATTTTGCCTGGGGACTGCCCTTCCTCTTTTCAGCTCAGCACAGCATGCAGATGGATATTTGTTTAGTATCTTGTGGGTAAAGCTGCACCTCTGAGAATGTTGTGCTCTCTCAGTCCTCTTTTTAAAAAAAAGGGCAGCCTTGATAATCTGCCCAATCTGCAGTGGGGATCAGCCATTCAAAACATGCACAAAACACCTTTTTTCCCCAGGCACAAATGTTTGCTTTTCTAATCCAAAAAAAAATTAGATTTGCATAAACTCTGCTAAAAACAGTGCTCATCACTTGCCCGTCACTTCCCAGAGGGCTGTTATAATTAATTTGAATGAATTCATTTTTCTCCTTAATCAGGTTCAAGGATGACTAGCTTCCACTTTAGTTCTGAGGAGTGGAAGCTTTTACAATTAGGGGAAGAGGAGGGAAAACTGTACTGTGGACGGTGCAGCGGTGCAGCTGGTAGCGCTGCTGCCTCTCAGCTCCAGCAACCCATGTTCCATTCTGACATCCAGTTGCTGCCTGTGTGGGCTCTTCATGTTCAACCCAATGACTGCTGCCTGGCTTCCCCCACACCTCCCCTCCCCCACCACCACCACATCCCAAAGATGGTCAAAAATTGTAGGTTGGGGGTAGGAGAATCGGGGTGAAGTTAATGAGCATTTGAGAGAGAATAGCTGACAGGGAAATAAGTGGGAAGATGTGTTTGATGGGATCGCCCTGAGAGCCAGTATGGATTTGATAGGCTGAATGGCTCCTATGTCATAAGGAGAATACAATAACAGATTGGTAAAGATATATTCAATTTCAGGACCAATAAAATTCTGACATTTTTATTTTCATTGTCAACATTAATAGCATTGTTACAATATTAAAAACATGTCAAGGTATCAAATCACTACCTTCCTTTGTCGCACATCTTAAATTATTTTCTGCATTCAGAGATGTGATCAAACAGAGTGGAAGTTGGGGTGTGTCTCACACACGGGTTCCCACTGAATCCAGGCCAGGTCATGTGGCTTTGATTGCTGGGTTTTATGAAGATGTAAGTGCTGTTGCTAAAGGTATGTAGTACTTCATTAATTTTTATATTTCTTGGTAATAATTGCTGGCTTTTATGCCAGACACAACATATTTTACTTAAACATCTTTCAGAAATGTGTGCTTTAAGAAAGGAATTAATGAATGTTTAAAAAAAAGTTCAGAAATAATAACACCTTCTCCATGGAATGATTATTATTTGTAACTGTTTAACATCAGGGAAATGTTTGTGACCTTTTTGTTAGCTGGTAACTTAAAGTTTACTTAGCATTTCACCGTGCAGTTTGATGTTCATTGCCCAGACTTTGTGACAGAATCACACATTTTACTATTTGTTTTTACAAACTTAAAGCGAAATTCTATACAGTTTATTTGAATGATCTTTAATGTGTATTGTAGAAAAATAATCACTATTTTTAAAGCATTTGATCCAACTTGGGTACAATTTTCATTTTCTTTTTCCCTGATATTACAAATATAGGTTAGCAATATTATTTGTCAATAGATTTAGTGCTGATGCAGGTGATGTTAAGACCATAAGACATAGAAGCAGAATTAGGCCATTTGACCCTTCGAGTCTGCTCGGCCACTTGACCCTCCGAGTCTGCTCTGCCATTTGATCCTGGCTGATTTATTTTTCCCTCTCAACCCCATTCTCCTGCCTTCTCCCCGTAACCTTTGATGCCCTTACTAATCAAGAACCTATCAACCTCCGCTTTAAATATACCCAATGACTTGGCCTCCACAGCCGTCTGTGGCAATGAATTCTGCAGATTCAGCACCCTGTGGATGAAGAAATTCCTCCTCATCCCTGTTTTAAAGGGACGTTCTTCTATTCTGAGGCTGTGCCCTCTGGCCCTAGACTCTCCCACCACTGGAAACATCCTCTTCACGTCCACTCTATCCAGGCCTTTCAATATTCAGTAGGTTTCAATGAGATTCTCCCTCATCCTTCTAAACTCCAGTGAGTACAGGCCCAGAGCCATCAAACACTCCTCATACATAAACTCTTTCATCCCGGGATCATTATTGTAAACCTCCTCTGGATCTTCTCCAATGCCAGCACGTCCTTCCTTAGATATGAGGCCTAAAACTGCTCACAATACTCCAAATGTGGTCTGACCAATGCCTTATAAAGCCTCAGCATTATATCTTTGCTTTTATACTCTTGAAATGAATGCTAACATTGCATCCTTACTACCGACTCAACCTGCAAGTTAACCTTTAGGGAATCCTGCACTAGGTCTCCCAAGTCCCTTTGCACCTCTGATTTCTGAATTCACTCCCTGTTTAGAAAATAGTCTGCGCCTTTGTTCCTTCCACCAAAGTGCATGACTGTACACTCCCCTGCGCTATATTCCATCTGCCACTTCTTTGCCCATTCTCCCAACCAGTCCAAGTCCTTCTGCAGACTCCCTGCTTTCTCAACATTACCTGCCCTTCCACCTATTTTTGTGTCATCTGCGAACTTGGCCACAAAGTCTTCAATTCTGTCACCCAGATCATTAACATATAATGTGAAAAGTAGTGGACCCAGCACTCACCCCTGTGGAACACCACTAGTCACCGGCAGCCAACCAGTAAAGGCCCCCTTTATTCCCACTCTTTGCCTTCTGCCAGTCATCCAATCTTCTGTCCATGCTAGTACCTTTCCTGTAATACCATGGGCTCCTATCTTGTTTAGCAGCCTCATGTGCACCACCTTGTCAAAGGCCTTCTGAAAATTCAAGTAAGCAACATCCACTGACTATCCTTTGTCTATCCTGCCTGTTACTTCCTCAAAGAAATCCAACCGATTTGTCAGGCAAGATCTCTCCCTAAGGAAATTATGCTGACTTCAGCCTATTTTATCATGAACTTCCAAGTACCTGGAAACCTCATCTTTAATAATGGACTCTAACATCTTATCAACCACTGAAGTCAGACTAACTGGCCTATAATTTTCTGTCTTTTGCATCCCTCCCTTCTTAAAGAGTGACATTTGCGATTTTCCAGTCCTCCGGAACCATTCCTGAATCTAGTGATGCTTGAAAGATCACTACTAATGCCTCTACAATTTCTTCAGCTACCTCTTTCAGAACCCTGGGTTGTAGTTCATCTGGTCCAGGTGACTTATCTGCCTTCAGCCCTTTCAGTTTCCCAAGCACCTTCTCCTTAGTAATAGCGACTACACTCACTTCTGTCCCCCGACTCTTTCGAATTTCTGGCATGTTGCTGGTGTCTTCCACACTGAAGACTGATGCAAAATATTTATTCGGTTTGTCCTCCATTTCTTTGTTCCCCATTACTATCTCTCCAGCGTCATTTTCCAGCAGTCTGATGTCCACTCTTGCCTCTCTTTTACTCTTTATATATCTGAAAAAACTTTTGGTATCCTCTTTTGTATTATTGGCTAGCTTACCTTCATATTTCTTCTTTTCTCCCCTTATTGCTTTCTTAGTTGCCTTCTGTTGGTTCTTAAAAGCTTCCTTTAGAATGCTTCTTCTTCTTTGGAATGAACTGATCCTGTGTATTCCCAGAAACTCCTGGCATCCCTGCTAGGGTCTCATTCCAATCAACTTTGGCCAGCTCTTCTCTCATGCCTCTGTAGTCACCTTTACTCAACTGTAATATCGATACATCTGGTTTTAGTTCTTCCTCTCAAACTGCAGGGTGAATTCTATCATATTATGATCACTGTCTCCTCAGGGTTCCTTTACCTTAAGCTCCCTAATCAAATCTGGTTCATTGCACAACACCGAATCCAGAATTGCCTTTTCCCTAGTGTGCTCGACCACAAGCTGCTCTAAAACATCATCTCGTTGGCATTCTACAAATTCCTTCTCTTGGAATCCAGTACCAACCTGATTTTCCCAATCTACCTGCATATTGAAATCCCCCATGACCACTGTAACATTGCCCTTTTTACATGCCTTTTCTATCTCCTGTTGTAATTTGTACCCCACATCCTGGCTACTATTTGCAGGCCTGTATATAATTCCCATCAGGGTCTTTTTATCCTTGCAGTTTCTTAACTCTACCCACAAGGATCCTACATCTGATCCTATATCACTTCTAGCTAAGGATTTGATTTTATTTTTTTACCAACAGAGTCACCCCATCCCCTCTGTCCACCTGCCTGTCTTTTCGATAGGATGTGTACCCTTGGATGTTTAGCTCCCAGCTGTGATCTTTCAACCACGACTCTGTGATGCCCACAATGTTATATCTGCCAATTTCTAACTGCGCTATGAGTTCATCTACCTTAACTCGTATACTACGTGCATTCAAATATCAGATCAGATGTCTTTATTAGTCACATGTACATCGAAACACACAGTGAAATGCATCTTTTGCATAGAGTGTTCTGGGGGTAGCCCGCAAGTGTCACCACGCTTCTGGCACCAACGTAGCATGCTCACAACTTCCTAACCCGTACGTCTTTGGAATGTGGGAGGAAACCGGAGCACTTGGAGGAAACCCATGTAGACAAGGGGAGAACATATAAACTCCTTACAGACAGTGGCCGGAATTGAACCCGGGTCGCTGACACTGTAAAGCATGACGCTAACTGCTACACTACCGTGCCTGCCCTCCACCTTCAGTCTTGTATTCACCACCCTTCTTCTCAAATGTGTCTCCATGTTGCCTGAAGTTAAATTCTTATCCCTTTCTAAATGTTCTGTCTTATTCTAGAGACTTCAGTAACCTCTCCTGCACTCTCCTTCCCTTTTACTTTATCCATACTTTACCAATCTGTTGATCCCACCCCCCTACTATTTAGTTTAAAGCCCTACCTACAGCCCTAGTTATGTGATTCGCCAGGACCCTGGTCCCAGTGTGGTTCAGGTGGAGCCCATCCCATCGGAACAGCTCCCTCCTTCCCCAATGCTGGTGCCAGTGTCTCACGAATTCAAACCCACTTCTCCCACACCAATCTTTGAGCCACACATTTAACTCTGATCTTATTTATCTTGTGCCAATTTGCATGTTGCTCAGGTTGCAGTGCAGAGATTATTACTTTTTCGGTTCTGCTTTTTAATTTAGTCCCTAGCTGCTCAAATTCCCTCAGCAGAACCTCTTTCCTTGTTCTGTCTATGTCATTGGTACCCACATGAACAATAACAACTGGATCTTTCCCCTCCCATTCCAAATTCCTCTGCAGGTCAGATGGAGATGTCCCAAACCCGGGCACCCGGCTGGCAACACAGTCTTCAGGTCTCTCAATTCTTGTGACAGAGAATTGTGTTTATTCCCCTGACTATACTATCTCCAGTCACAACTTTGTTTCTCTTCCCTGCCCCCTCTTGAATGTCTCCCTGAACTATGGTGCCACGGTTCGGTTGCTCATCCTTCCTACAGCCCCCCACTCTCATTTGCACAGGGAGCAAGAATCTCAGACTTGTTGGACAAGCTCAAGGGCTGAGGCTCCTTCAGCACTACCTCTTGGATCTCCTTACCTGCCTCACTCACAGTGACACCCTCTTGTCACTGACCACAGACCGAATTTGAAGTAGTTAATCTGATGGGTGTGACTGCCTCCTGAAACACAGCATCCGGGTAACTCTCCCCCTCCCTGATGCATCACGGTGTTTGAAGCTCAGATTCCAGGTCATCAGCTTTGAGTTCCATGTGCAACCAACACTTGCTGTACATGTGGTCACCAGGAACCACAAAGGGATCCACCAGCTCCCACATCATGCAGCTACAACACATCATCTGATCCTGCATCCCTACTTTATTTAATTAGTTGTAATTTGATGTCTTTTTCATTTAACTATTATAAAAACTGTTATTAATAAATTTATTAAAGTAAAACATTGTGCTACAAATAGCTGAACATAAACAAAAGTAAATATTGTGTAAGGTTGCTAGCTTTTTATTATGGCTGCAATTCAGAAGGAATTAATATCTAAATCATGAATTTCAGAAGTAAAATCAGCACAAGTTGGAAATTCTCAGTATGTCAGACAACATCTGTGAAGAAAAAGGCAGAGTCTTGGATCAACATTTACTGTTCTAACTTCTGATATCCAGCACCAGCTGGAGTTATAGAAGTTACCGTGCCGTATTTAGCAGCTAATCAAATGTGGCTTTTTCATACACTTGTTTAATTCTTGCAGGTTGGAAAGAGAACCCAGTTGAATTTGATTCTGTTTTTAATGAGAGCAGACACACCTGGTGCTGGGGAAGCCCGGACATTTTACCAATGTTTGCAAAAGGTAGGTGAATGTGAATTGTTACAATCTCAAGGCAAACTGTAAAAACTTATTTATTTCCTTTCTTCAAAATATTGGATCAAACAGGTAAATTACAAGGAGGGAGGAGAGGTGGGAGGTTCAGGGAGGCAATTCCAAAGTTTAAAGGAAAACCTGGATATTGAAAATCTGAAATATAAACAGAAAATGATGGAAACACTCAACAGGTCAGGCAGCATCTGTGGAAATGGGAACAAAGTTAACATTTCAGATCCATTTCTCAGCCTGACCTGCTGAGTGTTTCCAGTTTTTCAGTTTTTATTCCAAAGTTTAAGGCCCTAGCTGCTGGAGGTACAGCTGCCAAATGTGAAGTGATCAAATTCAACAACATCCATGAGTTCAGAATTGGAGGAGTTCCAGAATGCTTGTAGAGCAGAAAGGGCTTTCAGAGAAAAGGATGGATGAGTCTGGAGAGATGCGAAAACCATAATGAAAATTTTAAAATCGAGATGTTGCTTGGGAATTGGCACAGTGTGATGGGCGAATAGAACTTGGTGTGCAGTGTGACACGGCGGCAGAGTTTTTCTTTGCAGAGGATGGGAGATGGAAGGGAAGGCAGGAGGTAATGAAGGAGTAGATAAAGGTTTCACCACAGATAAGCTAAGGTAAAGATAAGTGACGTTAAGGGGGTGGAAATAGACAGTCTAAACAATGGAGCAGATGGTGGTTGGGAGCTGATCTTGGGATTGGGTACACACAAAGATTGAGAGCAATCTGTTTTTCAGATAGTTATTGAGAGAAGTATGGAGTTAGTAGCTAGGAAAAGGAGTGTGCAGAAAGTACTGAAGGTCACGGCTTCTGCCTTTCCAATGTTCTGAGAGGGATTGACAGGGTAGGTGCTCACAAACTGTTTCCTTTCACCGGAGTTCTAGGACATGGGGGTGTCATCTCAGGATATGGGGCTGGACAGGAATTGGCAATTGAGGAGCTATGGGGATTGGGCTGGAAAATAGATAAGGCATAGCCTCTGCCATGATCATATTGAATGGTGGGACAAGGACAAGAGGCTGTTGGGCATATGTGTGCTTCAGTTTATGTCCCTGTTGAGACACCTAGTTATCAGTATGGTATCACTTTAGCAACCTTGCTCCACACATTGTGAAATAGAATGTTACAGCACAGGAGGAATCCACTTGGGCCAGATTGTCCATGCCAGATATTTGAAAGTGCTAGCTGATCAGTTCCATTACTCTGCTCTTTGCCCACAACCCAGTACATCTTCCTCTATTGGTACAAGTCCTTTTTTAAAGTTATTATTGAAACAAATTGCACTGTCCTCTTCAGTAGTGTCTTTTGCATCACAAAAATGTGCTGTGTGAATTTTACTTTTCTCATGTCACTTTCAGTTGTTTTGCCAGTTCCCTTTCTTACATGCCCACTGAGTACCAACATTTCTGCCACTGGAAACAATTATTCTTTGTTATTCAGTCAAAACTCTTCCAAAATTTTGAACAGCTCAATTTACTTCTTTTTTTCCAGCCTCTCCACGTAATTGATGTCTTTCAGACTCTGTGCCATTGTAGTAAATATCCACCGTTTCCTTGGATGACTAACTCATGCAGAAAGCCTGACATTTCTGGCAATATGGTATAAATATTGCTCACTCAGTAATAAGAGATTCGAGTTCCCTCTTTGTTTCTTTGTCAGTTGAAAATCAGGCTCAGAGGGTGAGTGCATCATTGTGTCAACATGTTGCCTGCACCATGCAGTGTTCATGCAGTATCACAGATCTGATGCATATGTATTTCTGGACTAGAATTTGAGATAGAAGCCAGTGATCAATTTCAGAGTGTGTCGTCTCACCTCCTCCTCCCCCCACCCCTTAAAACCTGAGAATTTCTAACAGTGGAAATGGGTGAAAATGATTTTACTGGGCCCTCTGTTACTGATGACTGAGCCAACGACCTGTTGACAGCCACCACTGTTTTGCAACAAGATTCATTTTCAATTAGAACTTCAATGAAAAAATTTACCAGAAATTTTGAAATACAAGTCTTTGACTCTCTTAAAAGTTGTGATTCATGATATAATCAGTGTGTCCAAAGTCCAGGTTATGTTATCTATATTTCACTATTAATCTATTTGGCTAAGTTGTCATTTTCTTGTAATACAGGTGCCAGTGGTGACCATGTTTATACACACATGTACCCACCTGAAAAGGAGGATTTTGCTGCTGAAGATGCATCAAGACTGGACACTTGGGTATTTAATGAAGTAAAGGTATTTGCAATGTTCTTCTTTTGGCCAGACACACATCAACAATAAGTGTGGAGCTCCTGACTTTTTTCCAGGAAATATTTATTATCCTCTTAATAAGTCACTTCTTCTGATCTCTTCTCCATCTAACTTTTAGGTTGCATGAAGCTACAGCATGGAATGGTCCCTATTTTTACAGTGATTTTACTCCCACAAGATGTAAAAATGAGATAAATTGGCTTTGGTATTAGGCATTCCTCTGAAGTTGGGACTGAGGCATGTTGTGGGACCACAATAGAATAAACATTACTATGCTGAATTGTGCAAACTAACATTTATCACCCAATGCCACAATGCTTTGTTCTATTTTTTTCCAACAGAACTTTTTTCAATATGCCAAAAGTAATGAGACACTTTCAAACAAAATGAAGGCAGATCAGGTTGTTTATTTCTTGCATTTACTTGGCCTGGACACAAATGGACATGCTCACAGGCCAAAGTCAAGGTAATTCTCTCTTACTCTTTTAAATTAAATTGTTTTCTTCCATTCTGGCCTTTGTTTTTTCTGCTCCCAAATTTTGAAAGGTTCATGTATTGTTCCTTGCTTGGAAGGCAGAAAATGTTTTATTATCCTTCAAAAATTGAGGCAAGTACAAAACAGGGAGGGTACCAATTCGTTGAAAATCAGCAATATTAAAATTGTTGGAAACTGTTGCATGGAGTAGTTAGCTGCCATAAGGAATAGTCATTTTTTACTGTGATGGGCAATCCAGTTAACTTATTATGGTCAATGATTTGATGTTCAGAGTTGGATATAGGTGTTTTGCTATATATATTTTCAAAAGTCATCATTGTACAAAATATTTTGGTATCAAAAGGAAATGTGTTATGAGTTTGGGAATTGGAGTGAGAGTGACGCATAAAAATGACCTAGATTTGAGAACTATATCAGAGTTTACAGATGATACCAGGAGAGGATATACTGTCAGGAAGTAGGAATAGATCGTTTTTGAAAGGTCTTTATTGAAGAGAATCAGTAGGATTATGGCAAATGCTATGACACAAAGTCAGTGTTAATGCATTTTGTCTGCATGTTAGAGAGGCATGAACATTGAATTCTTCCACTTTAAGTAATCCCTACCCCCCTTCCCCACACCCTCCCCACCATGCTTCTCTTCTTCCCTTTCCTAGTGTACCTTTCTTGTTTTCTACCCCCCTTTTTTCTCCTTTCTCTCCTTACCTTTGACCCATTCCTCCCGGTGGATCTGCTCTCGCCTCCTCCCCCCCACCTGCCTATCACTATCACTTACCTGCATCTACCTATCACCACCTTGTGCCCACCCCGCCTCCCCTCTTTTGTCCACCCATCACTGCTCTGCTTTTCCCTCCTATATATATGGGGCTTCCCCTTTTCCTATCTTCAGTCCAGAAGAAGGGTCCTGACCTGAAATGTTGACCGCCTGCTTTTCTCCACGGATGCTGCCTGGCCTGCTGAGTTCCTACAGCATCAGAGTGTTTTTCTTTGTGTGCACGTTAGGATATTTTGCATGCAAGTGCAAACGGATGGAATTATAATTTGTGAGGAATGGATAGACAAAAATATTGATTTATTGATGGAGGTTGTTAATAATTGGCTCATGAATGCAAAATAAGTCATAGATTATATAGAAATTATTACACAAAGCAGTCCATAATACGTTTTAGTCTTCATGTCCTCCTTATTGCCATCATTGTTTGAATTTCTGGCATCATAATGTTTGTGGAAATCTCACTGTTGGACAGGACTTTCACAAAATCCAACTTGCTACTCTTGCCTCTTTCTCATATGAAATAAAACCAACTTTTGAACTTGGGGTAGAATATGAACAGTTGTTTTAATCTAATGTATCTGCCCATTTCCCATATCACTCTCTGTTCCTTCAACAACCTGTCCAGTCTATTTGCCAATCATAGTTTCTCCTTCAGTGAGCAGCTCTGCTAATGTATTTCATAGTATTGTGGCTGCCTGTGCAGAAAAAAAAGTTTCTCCTTTCTGTCCTAAATCTGTCATAGTTAATCTTGCTTCCATGTCTCTTCGTTCTACCTCCCTCTATAACCGGTAATACTGTTTTCTTCCAACTCTGCTTCATCCCTTTATTGTTTTACTCAGCATTATTAATTTGTTCCATTTTCTTCTCTACTGGCTCCCTTTTCATATTGGTATTTCTACATACCTGGCAGTGTTGTGGTGAATCTATGCTGCACTCATGTTCCAACACTCTCCCTATAACCTGGAGCTCCGATTTCATATTAGTACACCATGATGTATACCTCATGTTCTAAAAGCAAGATGTTCAATTGATTTATTTTTATAATCTTATTCATGAGGTAGAACTTGAACTCACAGTGGTTTAACTTTCCTCTGTACTAAGCATCATTATGACTTTTTCAACCAACATGTACTGCTTTGCCCTTGGTGAAACAGAATGTTGTCTTTTTTATGACTATTCCGTCACAGAAATAGGAAGAAATTTCCACTGGTTAGAAAGTCTAGCACAAAGCAGCATAGATCAAAAATCAGAATTTGCTCCTTCTGGAGTCAAGTTGGGAAGCCATTCTATATGCAAAGTCCAGTGGATTGTTTGGAATGTCAGCCTGTAACTGCAGATAGTGCTGGGCTAGTGTTAATTATAAATTTGTAATTGATCCATTTTAATTAACCAAAGTGCGAAGGTATACAAGGCAAAGGCAGATAAATAGAGCTAGATCATGTTTCAGCTGAGATCCCAATGAATGGCAGAGCAGGCTCTGGGGTCTGAATGGGCTGTTGTGATACCTCTGTGTACACTCGCCTTTACTAGTTTGATACAAAGGCTCAGTTATTCTGGCTCTTATTTTAGTACACAAAGCCTCTGGCTTTATATGCAAATCATTGACACGCACAAGGAAACAGATGTCATGCCCAAACAGAACCCTGTAGAATGCATGGCCCTATTCCAACCACTCTGAGAATCTTCTCTTAATGTTTGTGTCTTTTCATTGCCTTCTACCCATACTTCCTGAAACTGTTCTCCTGATTCCTTACTGCTTAAATCTTCTCTCTGATTTTGGCTGTACGTCGTGGGCATAAATTGCAATGCAAAATGCTTAAGTACTTCCTTATAATAAGTATTATGCACTGTTTCTGCTGTATCCTCCTTTATGTGCAAATGCATTTCCAGCTTGCCTTTAGATTACTAAGGGAAAATATGGGCACGTTCCCAGATGCTTCTCAGAGGAGATCAGTTATAAAGCAAGTACCTTATCATGTGCTTTATGAAAGTGTATAACAGATCCATGGTATTTATCCCATTTATTTTGTCTCCTCAAAAAAAATATTCTGAGGCTGATGGAATTCTAGGTTTCATCACAAGCAGGATACAATCTACATACAAGAAAATGCAGAGCAATAATCATGAATATTGCTGAGAGTTTTGCGTGACCCATCTTATATCTATTGGTCTTGAATGTCTAGTGACGTAAAGTTGAAGAGTCTGTGTTATCATCAGTGAGTGGATAGATCTTGGATTTTGTTACAGTCTATTAGCTTTAATCAGCACCTTTCAGTAGGTGATAAACACTAGACTCTGTCTACCTATTTAGGTGATAGACTATATATTGCAACCAAATACAAAAATAGTTTCTGGAGTGCCAAGTACCAATTGCAATATGGGAAATCAGGTTACAGTTATCTTTTTACATTGGCTTCAGAAGATGCCCCAAACCTGTTCTGTTGATGGTGACTTTAAATTATTGGCTATGAAATTGTGCAACAAAGTTGAAATTCTTTTTAATCAGTATTTTTGTGGTGTTGCCAGTTTGGGGTGGAGCACAATTCTGAAGAACTGATGAAAACAAAATTTTGTGTAAAGTGTTCTGCAAACATGCTATCAGGTAGTATCTGATGCAGAAGCTGTTTATGTAAGCTACCGGTTTGTGCCTTCAAAGTTGCAAAGTAAAATTTTACAAGTCTAATTATTGTTTAACCCTAATATTATTTTATAGAATGATCAAAGAGTTCATAAGAGTTATACAACATGGAAACGGGCCCTTTGGCCCAACTGGTCCATGCTGACCAAGATGCCCATCCAAGCTCATCCCACTTACCAGCGTTTGGCCCATAACCTTCTAAACCTTTCCAATCCATGTATCTGCCTTTTAAATGTTGTTATTGTACCTGCCTCAACCAATTCCTCTGGCAGCTCATTCCACATATATACCACCCTTTGTGTAAAACAAAAAGTTGTTCCTCAAGTTCCTATTAAATCTTTCCCCTCTCACCTTAAACTTATGCCCTCCAGTTCTTGATTTCCCAACCCTGGGAAAAAGATTGAGTGCATTTACCCTATCTATGCCCCTCATGATTTTATACACCTCTATAAGGTCACCTCTCAGTCTCTGACGCTCCAAGGAATAAAGTCCTAGACTGTCCAACCTCTCCCTATAACTCAGTGCCTCAAGTCCTGGCAACATCCTTTTAAATCTTTCTGCACTCTTACCAGTTTAATAACGTCTTTCCTATAGCAGGGTGACCAAAACTGAACACAGTACTCCAAGTGCGGCCTCACCAGCATCCTGTACAACTGCACCATGACCTCCCAACTTTTCTACTCAATGCCCTGACTTGTGAAGGCCAGTATGCCAAAAGCCTCCTTCGCTACCTTGTCTACCTGTGACTCCATTTTCAGGGAACCACGTACTTGTACTCCAAGGTCCCTCTGTCCGCAACACTCCCCAGGGCCCTGCTGTTCACTGAAAATCCTACCTGGATTTGACTTTCCAAAATGCAACACCTTGCACTTATCTGAATTGTACTCCATTTGCCATTCCTTGGTCCACTTACTCAGCTGATTAAGATCCCCCTGTAATTTTTGATAACCTTCTTCATTGTCCACTATACCACCTATTTTAATGTCATCTGCAAACGTACTATCTATGCCTTGTACGTTCTTATCCAAATCCTTGATATAGGTGATAACAATGGGCCTAGCACCAACCCCTGAGGCACACCACTAGTCTTGGGCCTCCAGTTGAGAAATAACCTTCCACCATCACCCTCTGCTTTCTACAAATTGTGTATCCAGTTAGCCAGTTCTCCCTGCATTCCATGCAATCTAACCTTCCTGAGCAGCCAATCCAGGATATAATGCAGGATGCTTAATGTTTCATATTGTATTTCCATGATGATTTTGGCTGTTCTTTATGGGTATAAATTGCAATGCAAAATGTTTAAGCACTTACATATAATGAGCATCATGGGATGCTTTTTCCTTTATCCTGCTTTGTGGAAAAAATGTATTTCCAGCTTACCATTAGATGTTAAATGATGGAAAAAGTAGGTGCATTCCCAGTGCTTCCGAGAGAGGATCAGTTATGAAGAGGCTGTTGTGAGAAAGCAGCCTTCATGCCAGTCCATCATTTCAACTAATGTTCAAACCTGATGTTTGTAGAATCACGGAAGTTTACGCACAGCGTCTGTTCATACCAAATAACGTTAACCCCAATTCCCATCTCTCGGTCCATAGTCTTGTTGCATATGGCTCTTATTGCTTTTATTTAAACGTAGTGAGAGTTCAGTTGCCGAGTTCCACATTATTCCTTTATGATTCCTTTTTTTTGCCTCAATTCCTCTCTAATTCATCCACTAATTAAATTAAGTCTGTGTTGTCTATAAATATTGATTTCTCTGCTAAAGAAAGTAGGTCATTCCTTCTAGACTTTTTCTAACTGTATAACTCTCAATTAAATTGCTCCTTGATGTTTCTGGGTTCCAAAGAAAACAACCGCAGTTTAGCTAATCTTTCCTCAGCTCCAGCTACTTGCAGATTACTTCAGTACTGTCTTCTGTGCTATCATTGTTATCATTTCTGAGCATCATATTTGTGGGAATTTCATCATTAGGCAGGATTTTCATTCTTTTCTTTGCTGCTTCCTAATTTGAAATGAAATACAACTTTTGAATTTGTAAGTAATTACTACTCCGGTGAAAATTGGCGTTCATTGAAGAGATGGTTTTGGCAAAGCATTTATTTTTCTGAGCACATTTCATTCTACAGTTGCTGCCTTCCCATTGAGGGAATGGAATCCAAACAGGAATAATCCAAGTTCTTTCCGGTGTTTGTGGTAATGAAACTCCTTATGTGTCAGGCTATGTATGCAAAGTCTGAGGTTGGTGAAGGTGCAGTGCAGCTCAGAAATTGGCAACACATTCACCAAGAATATTGTCATTTAGGTCAGTGGAGGAAAATATTCAAGGAAATTTTTTGAGATACAAATTTCAAGTAGTATTAGTGGGTTGAGGTGAAATGGTAAACTACTTCTGATGAAAGGTCAGTAACCTGAAACTTTAATTTTGTGTCTCTGTCAACAGATGCTGCCTGAACTGCTGAGTAGTTACAGCATTTTTTATTTAAGATTTCTTGCAACTGAAGTTTTTGAATGTAGCAATGCTTTGTAAATAAAATTATTGTTAAGATATCCACGTACTGATTTGTTATCTCTCCTGCTGACTTATCTTGTTACATTATATCCCTTGGAGAAAATGAACTTTACAAGTAACTTGGGTGGCAAATGTCACCCTTTTCTTATCTAATTTTCCGTACACTTTTGTTCTAGTGGGGTCTCTGGATGTTGATCAGAAAGAAATGTTTTATTCACACTACTTCCCAGATAAAATTACTGAACTGAAATGTACCATGATTTCTCAACATCTGTCCTCAATTCTAACTTAATGCTGAGATGGCATCAGCTACAGTTCAGTCAGAAGCATTCTCAACTCTTGAGATTTGAGCACAAAAAGCCAAGTAGACTTTTTGGTGCAGAACTGAAAGGGAACTGTAGTCGGAGGTGCTGTCCTATATCAAGACCCAGTCTTGGTTAAAAACAAAACCTCATGACACTATTTTATAGAAGAGTACTGGAGTTCATGTCAGTGTCATGGGCAATTCTTATCCCTCACTTCAGATCACAGGTTGTTGGGTGCTCAGTGCAACTTGTAAATGTAGCGTCACATTCACGAGAAATGTTGTATCATTTTAATGAATGATGATTATCTGGTCATTACCACATGCTTATTGTGCACAAGTTTCTTCCTGTGTTTCTTACAACAGTCACTATATTTCATAAGTACTTTTCTGGTTGTGAAGAGCTTTGGAATGTTTTGAAAGGTGTGATATAAATATGTCTTTTTTTCAGCTGAGGATTCATGGAGACTTCTGATATTTGCATAGATCACTTGACATGTTTACTTAATGGTATCTCTTTCATTACTCTAGAATCACAAGAAATGTGTAGTATAGAACAGGCCACTCAGTATAGAACTGTTCCATGCTGTTCAACCTCCCACCCTTCATCCTATCTTTCAGCATAAACTTCTGTTCCTTTGTCCCCCAGGTGTTTACCTAGCTTCTCCTTAAATGCATCAATGGTACACACTTCAACTACTCCTCATTCAAAGTGAATGTAACTCTGGGTAACAAAGCTCTCCAGAATTTCCTGCAGGATTTATGCTGATTATCCTATTTTGATGACCTCCCTTAGCCCTAAGATAATATAAACTTCTCCTTTTACATTTACAGTCTATTAATGTGGCAGATTTTTCTATTGCATTTAGTAAATCCTGTCTATGACTACATTTCCAATAGGTTTTTGTATGAGCAGGCTTCTTGCTTTGTTTGTGTGAGTAATTCTGACCAGGTTAATTAAACATGCAGTGGACATGTGTTTAAGTAAATCCAATGGTCTTACTATGATCTTAAGAAAGAACTCGTTGATGCTGGAGTCAGTATTGAAAACCAATACTACTGTATGATATTGGTCAGGTGGATTTGTCGAGATTTTCAACTTTAAATGCAGTGAAACCTGCATGAGGGCATGCTCCCAAAAACAAGGGAACAGGCATTCTTTTGAAAGGACTAGATGGTGAAGCATGCATGGGACATCCTTAAATGCAGGCACTTACGAATTACAAACTACTCCCAATGTTCATTATACCAGGCACTTTATACAACTGAAAAAGCAAGACTCCCAGGTCAGTGTTGGTGGGAATGGATTTTGTGAAGAAAAGCTTTCAGTGACATAGGGAGCTCTTTGCTTAGTATCCTAGTCCTGTAATTTGAATGCTTTGACAGCTCAATACCCGAGACAGCAGAATTTCTCCATTGCTTAAGATAGCGATTAAAGAACTCCACCGATTTTATTTTGCAGTGCATACAGTTTAGTAAATTAGGACACCGCATGCCAGCCCATAAAGTGTTTGTGATTTATAGCTTTCACTTTATCTCTGAAATCTTGTTTACGGGAAAAGTTTTAGTAGATGTGATTTCACTGGAAGGTAATTTTTTTCCCCTCATTATTATATTCATTAAACCCACAGTCGGATCACGTGGTCATTAGTTCTTTTTGGCCACTATTACACTCAACTGTGTATACTTCCAATCTGTTTGAAAGTCTGCTCTATTATTTTATTATTTAAGGCTGCAAACTCATACAACACTATCCAAAATCTTGCAGACGTTTCATTCCAACTGAATCAAAGCTTGCATTAGTAGGATTGAAAATCCCATTTCAAACTACACGCATCATCTAGTTCCTGTACCTCAAGCCTTTGAAGTTGTGCAAAAAAACTGCTGTGCCATGATTTACAGAATATCAGATTGCTGTTGAGAATTTTTATATATAATGCCAATATATAATTTTTCTATAGTACTTTCTGGATTTTTATTAATTTGAATACATTGACAAAAAACACATTCGGTTAACAGGTTTACTTTTTATTTTTTAGAAGTCATGAATAAATTTCCTTTGCCATTCAGTTCCTGTTACAAATTCTCTTCCTTAACTACCAGTGCAGTGTAGCCACCATCTGTCTGAAACTGAACCTGACTGTCTTCAACCCTTGTCACATTTGATTTGAGGTGGATCATGTATTTGTGCTAGTGCTGCTCTCACCTCCCCATTTCATTCAGCTCCTCCCGGCCTCAGCTCATTTGCAGAGACTTGACATTTCCAATGTACTGCTGGTTGGTGTCCCCATTCTTCCTTCCATAAACTTCACTTCAAATCTCTGCTGCCAGTACCCTGATTTTCACTGTCCAGCTCAGCCAATACCCCTCTGCTTTCTGACCAACATTGCCACATTTCCCTATCTTTGTAATCTCCTTCAATTCCGCATCCCTCCAAGACCTCAATGCTTCTCAGTTTTGGCCTCTTGGTCACTCCAATTTTATTCATTCCACCACTGGTGACTGTGCCTTTGCTGCCAAGAATCCTAGCTTTGGAATTCCATTCCAAAACCACTCTATCTTGTCCACCCTCTCTCTTCCTTTAAGAACCCATGGACATTAGAAAATAGGAGCATGAGTAGGCCACCTGGCCCCTCAAGCCTGGCTCACCGCTCAGTATGATTGTGGTGAATTGACCCAAACCTCAGCTCCTGTTTTGTGCCAGTTCTACATGACCCTCAATTCCCTGATCTGTTCAAAAACTTATCTACTTCCTCTTTGAATACCCCAGTGTTCTAGACTCCACAATCCTCTAGGGTATAGAACTCCAGA
Organism: Pristis pectinata; assembly: GCF_009764475.1. Lineage (NCBI taxonomy): Eukaryota > Metazoa > Chordata > Chondrichthyes > Rhinopristiformes > Pristidae > Pristis > Pristis pectinata. The sequence goes on along the minus strand of NC_067409.1, from coordinate 98,953,348 downwards.
GATAAGCGACCCTCTGCGAAAAGAAATTCCAACGCACCTCAGTTTTAACTAACTGCCTCCTTTTCTTGTAACCACGTCCCCTCGTTGAAGACTCTCCACAAGTGGACACATCTTGACAACTACCTTGTCATGCCTCATTAGAATTTCATATGTTTCAATAAGATCACCCCTTGCTCTTCTGAACAAAGGATAGAGATCCAAATGTTTTTGGTGGATAGGACAACTCTCATCCCAGGAATTAGCCAAGTGAATCTCTTTTCGATTCTCCAGTGGTGATGTAGCCCTTAAATAAGAGGAACTTTGACCATTCTTTTGCTCATCTGCCCTAATGTTACCTCATGTGACTCTGTGGTAGATTCTATTGATAAGACACATACGAAGGATTCTGGGATGTTTATCTACTTTAAGACTGTTGTATCAATACAAATTGTTGTTCCTAACTGCTGAATCTGATCATTCAATTATGCAGTGAATACAAGGAAAATATCCGAACGGTAGATAAGGGTATCCAGGAAGTTGTATCTGTCATTGAAGATTTCTATGAAAATGATAAGAAAACTGCCTTTATCTACACATCAGATCATGGGATGACAGAGTGGGGTAAGAGAATTGATGTGTCTGGATAATAGTATTTTTAATGCAGAAAATTGAAATTTATTTAAGTCAAGTCGAGCTTATTGTCATATGCACAAGTACAGTGAGGTACAGATACACTAAAAAGCTTACTTACAGCAGCATCACAGGCATGTAGATTCAGACAACACAAGAAACATAAATTATACTTAAATTTTACAAGACAATGAAGAAAAAAAACTGCAAAGCAAGATATTAGTGCAAAACAACACAGTCAGAGACTGTGGTAGTGCAAGAAGTGGTCTGTAGTGTTCCATTGCTGAGGTAGGGTGAGGGTTGTGCAGATCACTTCAAGAACCTGATGGTTGTAGGAATGTAGCTGTTCCTGAACTTGATGGTGTGGGACTTCAGACTTCTGTATTTCATGTCTGATGATAGCAGAGAGAAGAGGGCATGACACAGATGGTGGGGATTTAATCTATAATAGGTGGGTGATATTGGGTTCCTTTAAGAAACTTCACCCGTAGGTGACGCTGACAGTGTGATGTTGCAATAACCATTGCACACTTTTGCTTAGCATCTTATACTATGCAACCATTGGTCAGCTGATCTTCAACTATTTCTCAGAATTTTTAGAGAAGCAGTTTGTATTCACCACCAGGTGGTGGTACACCCATGTGTTTTTTGGAGAATGATGGATATCTTTGTAAAGGATGAAGAACACATAAATCAACAGAAAAAATACCCATCCCAGTTGAATTTTTAAAATTTTTTTACTATTATGCTTTTGGGGGGAGAAAACAGGAACAATGTCTGAAATTAAAGTACTTCCAGACAGCGCCCCAGGAGTAGCATTCGGCTAACGGTTGTGATCAACTAGTTCTCAAAGCTATTATTCGTGACGTATGGACAAGTAGGATTGGCAGAGTGACGCGAGATGTGAATAGCATTGGGTGACCTAGCCATGTCAATTTACCCCGATATGGACTTATTTATATTTGAGCTATGGTTCAGTTCTTAACATTATCAGGGACTTCAGCAAAACATCCAGACTCATTTCAATGCAGTTCTGACCTTGTATCACAGTTTTCATTCCCTATTCTCTCATTTATAGATGTAAATGGGAGACAACGAGATAAAATGGGCTTTGGTGCCATCAATGAAATATTTCTCTGATAGTAGCCATTTCACACAGCTGTGTGGGAGAAACAACTTTTTGTTCTGAAGATATTACCATTTGTATGAAAAAATGCAGAAGATCAGGTGGCAAAAGTACCATTTCTCAGTGTTTTTATGTTAATCAAAGCCCATTCCCTCATAACAATGCATCTTGCTCATCGGAAAAATGCCTAATTCCTGTGTTGATGTAGGTTCCCATGGTGCAGGGCACCCTTCAGAAACCCTCACCCCACTGGTTGCATGGGGAGCTGGAATAAATGGGCCTCAGCCAAGTTCAAACCAACAGTTTCACGATAATTTTCTGCAAGGTATGATGAATTTCATTTGATTTTAGTATTTACAAGCTAGGCTTCTTTTCTAAAAGAAAGATCTGCATTTGAATCATGACTGAAGATACCTGAAAATGCTCGACACTCAGCTTGTTAACTTTGAAGTGTAGTCAGTATTGTAATATGAGAAATTTCACTGAGTACTCTCTGCTTAAACACACTATTGCTTATGGGGTTTGGGCAAGATTGTTGTCATACCTTCATTGCCAACATTGACACCACTTTAAAAGCACTGCATCAGCAGTTTAATGCTTTAGGAATGTTTGAGGTCATGAAATTATTGCACTAATGCAAATCTTTATATACCGAGTTAAAATTTGGGGAAAAAAATGAGAAAAATGTGGTAGAAAAGTGCTAACTTTAGAAATGCTTTAGTTTATTAGTATTAATGCTATTGAGATAAAAATAAATCTGAAATCAGAATAACATTTTGCTTGCATGTACTGGGAAAGTGATAAAATGAGATAATGATTTAAACTGAAGTGGTGAAGATCTTTTCCTTTGTATTCATTGGATGGATATGTGGTTAGTACGGTAAGTGTCAGTGAGGTAGGAGACCAGCCACAATCTTATTGAATGTTAGAGCTGGCACAAGGCACCAAATGGATTATTCCTGCCTCTGGGGTTTTATGTTCCCAGTCTTACAGACAAATATTTCATTTATCAATTGGCAATCACCACCGTGATATTTAGGTTTTGCTCAAAATTAATCAAGTAATAAAAATGATGGCTCACTTTATAGCAGTGAATGTAAATAATGTGGTGTGTCTTAAGCAATGTTTTTCCTTAAAGCCAGGGAAATTCGGTAGCAGTGTTCAAGATTATCTGGCAGTTTGATGAAGGAAGTAAGGAGAAATGGCTTTTACTACCAGAGCTGCTGATAACCTGAGAACACAGGGAGGAGATGAAAAGCTTTTATATTATGTAGCAAGCTTTAATCTGAAATACTGGTGGAAGCAGATTCAGCAATAACTTTCAAAAGTTAATTGAGTATAAATTGGAAAAGAATAAGAAGTTATTAGACTATGAGAAAGCCTTTATTAATGGGATTTATCAGAGAGCCAGCACAGGCACGATGGGCCAAGGGATATATCCTGTGCCGGAACATTCTATGATTTTGTGTCTGAGATCACAGGGCAAGTAAATATTAAAGGAGCAAAGCTCATTTTTGAGTTTTTACTGATTTCTGGTCAGCGTTTGAAAGAGCATCAACAAATAACACAGATAATACCATGGCAAGTCTGAGGCTGGGTACCTTGTGGCAAATACCCCAGTGCCTTTCCACCATCTACAAGGCACAAGGCAGGAGTGTAAAAGAATACTCTACCATTGTCCAGATAAATGCATTTCTAACAATATTCTTAATATACCTGTATAAGGTTACCCCTCAGCCTCCTGAGCTCCAAGGCTAAAAGCCCCAGCCTATCCAGTCTGTCCTTATAAGTGTTCCAGTCCCAGTAACGTCCTTGTGAATCTTTCTTGCACTCTTTCCGGTCTAGGCAACCAGAACTACACACAATGCGCCAAGTGTGGTCTCACCAATGTCTTGTACAGCCATAATATGACATCCCAACTCTTGTACTCAGTATCCTGACCAATGAAGGCAAGTGTGCCAAACGCCTTCTTCACCACCCTGTCTACCTGTGTTGCCATTTCAGGGAACCATGTATACTGTATGTACCCCTAGGTCTCTCATGCTACCTTTTGGCCAAGGATTATGTTATTTTAACATTTCTTTCTCTTTCCTTCAGAATGGAAACTAAGTGATATGAGGAGATTAGATGTAAACCAGGTAAAACACTGTTAAGAATTGAAGCTTTTTTTATTGCACTTATTGAATGATGATGTATGTTAATCCTTTTATTTTCAAGTCAGAAGGTAAAATACTTCTTACTTAATCTGTCACCGTATTTGTGTGGTGCCTCCAATATTCCAAGGCATTTTCTCCACCAATGGAAATATCAGGACTGATGACCAAAAGCTGAATCAGAAGTTTTCAGGAGTGCTATGAAGGAGAAAAGCAGGATAGAAAGGTTCAGGGAAGAAATTGCAAAGCTTAGAGTCTTGGCAGCTGAAAGATTGGCTGCTAAGGGTGGAATAATTAAAATGGAGGCTCAAGTCGCTAGAGTTGGAGGGACATGCATATCTGGCTTATAAGGCTGTAGGAAGTGTTGAGAATGTGGAGTGATTTGAATATGGGTTAGCAAGCACAATACTTCATTTTGGAGAAATACAATGCCTATATTAAAGTAAAATTGCAATTTTGTTTCTTCATTAGCAAAACTCATTTCAAATCGATAATGACGCCAAGCTAATCTTTCAGTTTTAAATCACCGGTGCTTTAAGCAGTCATGAAAAATAGTTAGAAAAATTTGCATTATACATATGTCATAAGCCATCCCACAATTTGACAGATTGATGATGAAGTGACAGCAGTTGATATGCAATGCCAAATTCTGGCGTCAGAGAAGAGACCAATCCAGGAACAGCCATGCCTATCCATGAGGCAAGGAAAGGGATGCAATCTGGTTCCAGGCTTGTCCATAAAGTTCATTCTGGGTCCACTGGTGATACTTACCAGTGGCTGCTGCAGCATTGATTCTGTTTTTTTCAGACTAGATACTCTTGGGCGTGTTAATCCTAGATATCAAGAGGCTGTTGAAGAACATCTGTAAGCCTTGTTTGATGATGGAGTCATAGCTGGAGATCTGGTAACATCCTGCTCACCAGATCTCCAACTAATACACGCTGCTCAATGCATAATATGACATCTGGTTTTCTTTTTGCAGAGGCAGCTTTGATTTTTTTTTCCCATTGCAGAGAGACCAATCCTCTTGTTACCCATAGAACATTGCTTTGCTGTGTGATTTTTCTTCTGGGACTAGTTTTTTCTATCTTTCCATCATTTTATTTCTTTGTCCTTTGTATTTATCTAATAAACCTCACAGGCAATTCAGAATTTTTCTTTTATTTTGGGTGTTTTCAAACATTGATTTGTAGAAGTCAATTGTTTCCTTCAGATTAGACAGTTAACTGAGGCTCTTTTGGGTGGATATGAAACATTTTTCAAAGACCAGGGGAAATGTCCTTGATGCCCTGGTCAACACAAGTCCCTCAACTACTATCATATAAAACAAAGCTGATTATTTAATCATTATCACTTAAGTTTCTCCCAAATTTCATCTGATGCAATGAGCAGCGTGTCATAGTTGGAGATCTGGTGAGCAGGATGTCAGTCTGATTTAGGATCTTTCTCACTTCTTCATATGTCAAGTTTATTCTGCCACCCAAATAAATTCTCAGTGTTCTCTAATGAAGGATGTGGTAATGAGGAAACTGTAAACTTGTGGTAAATATTTTTACTTTTACTGCTATTAACTTATGTAATTGACAGCCACTATAGTCAACAATGAACAAGGCACTGTGATCATAAACCTTAAAACCAGACACTTGGGATTATTGGCCTGCCAAAGTTCTCCTTCCATTAATTTGCTCATAACCGTCAACTTCATGATTGGATATGGGACTCTCGGTTAGAAATTGGTCTTTTGTATGTGCTAATTTGATAATGTAGTAATGTTTATGTGTTGAACTGTCTTTTTGAAATTCGGTTTCATTGATAACAATAGAGCAACATTTCAGAAGCCGACCAAAGCATGCTTTGATTACAGCATAGTTTATTTGTTAAACAGTGTTTAAACAGAGGGTGTTTGAGATGTCCTTGGCATATTAGCTTTTATCTGACATGAACAGCAAGTATATTTAATTGTTTCTAAAACTAACAAATAATATGACAGATTTATCATTTTCTAAATTATCCTGTTATACAGACAATATCTTGCACAGACTAGTTGTACTATATTTAAATATATATTCATGCACATGGCAAATATTTTCAAGGAACTACTTGTTGGAAACTGCAATGTTACAACTTCAAAATGCAAGTTTTATGCAGTCGTTCCCATGTAAATATAAGTAGAACATAAATATTTAAAATATTAATAGTTAAGGGAGGTCTTGTTAATATTATTGAACTTGAATGCTTAAAGCCTTTAACTTTCTCCTTATTTCCTCTTCTGTCTCACAGTATTGTTTGCCATTTTCTCTAATCAAGACTCCTGTTCTTATATACAAGTCTTTGTTGGAGAGCCACTTGTAAGCAATGGCACACAAGTCTTAACCTCATGTAAATACTGCCTCATTGATATATGTATTGGCTGCCTGGTAATCCTGGGCTCTGCTCCATCTGAATCATTATCGATTCACAACCACAAATTCACATATGATCACTACACAATAGGAAGGATGTGATTTTGCAGGAGAGAGTACAGAGGACATTCACCAAGATTTTGCCTGGATTGAAAGACTTTAATTATGGGGAGAGATTGGAAAGGCTGGGCTTGTTTTTCCTGGCGTATAGGAGGTTGACGGGTGACAGAAATATATAAGATTATGAGAGGCATAGATAGGGTAGATAGTCAAAATCTTTTTCCCCATGATAGAAGTATCAAAAACAAGAGGGCATGGGTTTAAGGTGAGAAGAAGGAATTTTACAGTGGGTCTGAGGGATAAGTTTCTTTTACACAGAGAGTGGTTGATATCATTGGAACATACTACCAGAGTAGGTGGTGGAATCAGATACCATCACTATATTTAAGAAGCATTTAGACAGACACTTAAATGGGCAAGGCACTTAAGGATATTGTGCTAATGTAGGCAAATAGGATTACTGTAGTTAGGAAAAAAGGTTGGGGCATGAATGTGGTGGGCCGGTGTCCATTTCTGTGCTCTGTATCTCTGTGATCTACTCCACTGTAAAACGGGGTTGTAAGATGCCTCCTATGGAAGTCAGTGATCACCATTCCATGCTGCTAAAGACTGATAGTTATTGGGATAAAAGGATGATTTGAAACTATCAATTCATAAATTGGAAAAGGTGAAACATTGACCATATTTTTAATTTTTTCATCTAATTTATTAACACATTACTTTCTGATACTTTTCAGTAATTTTTTTCTCATTGTGTATTTACCTGAATTGTAAAGGGCAGGACAAGGCTATTCATTTCATTGTGAATTTTGAATGATCCTGTTTTTTTATATAGGGAAAAGAGGGTAAACACTGGATTCTTTCATTGTTAACCATTGGTGGGGAAGCCACGTGGAATTGGAAAAAAATCAGTGATTGTGTAGTAGAAAGAATCACAACTTGTAGTGATTACCAGAAAATAGCCTGAAAGAATACTGGAGACAGATTCAACAGTTAATTTTCAATAGAGAAAGTGGATAAATACTTAAAGAGAAAATATTTGTCAGGATATGGAGAACAGGCAGGGTAGAAAACAACCACTCAAGTGGCTCTTTCAAAGTGCTGGTACAGATACAATGGGTGAGATGGCCTTATTCAATGTTGTATGATTATAATGTACTGCTGACATGTTATGTAAGCTTTATCTACTTTCATTTGCAGCACAACATTTAAGTCCTGACCTGGAAAATAAAAGCATAAGTTTAGATTACATAATTTCTAATTACTATGAATTATTTCTGTTTTACATTGTATAGGCTGATATTGCTCCATTGATGGCTTCTCTCATTGGAATCCCCTTTCCTCTAAATTCTGTGGTAGGCCAATGCTTTATATTATCATTATTTAATTCATGAGGCAGTCAGTATTTAATTGGACTTTAACTTGTGATTTGCTTCTCTGTTTTATGATGGACTTCAACTGTGACAATAAGGTTGATTTTTTTCTCAGTGAAGAACCTACTGATGGTGGAAAAACAACACAATTGGGTTTAGAACCTCAGATGTCCAATTTTTCCAAAGTACAAAAATACAACTTGAGGGCCAAATAAGGCCATGCTACTGGCAATTTTGAAAGTCTCAATGAAGTGAATTACAGTTTCTGTTGTCTCTGATCCTCCATTTCAGCTCAGATAGAACTCTGTCCCAAAGAAGATTTTCAATGATTGGTCAAAGATACAAGGAAGACAAAAGCAAATTTGAGTCTTTTGGCAGGCAAACTAAGATATAAGAATTTTCTCAAAATGCCACAGTTCTTAGTGAGAAATGAAAAAAAATGTTGCAGTCTAATGGCCTGGACTTTGCCAAGTGGATTCTGCCCTCACATTATAACTGAACTACATTGTTATTGTGCATTTACCTTGTATGAAACTGGAAAGGTGAAAACCACTCTGGAATGGAGTAGTGAGATCATGAGCTATGGCAGAGACTTGAACCATATCGTAGTCATATGGATCAGCTAAAATAAGCCTTGCCTGCAAAACCAGTGGGGAAAACTTTCACTAACAACTAAGCCTTGCCCCTATTTCGCTATTTATCAAAGCAGTCAGTTTTCAATGCTGTTGACGTTATTAATGTCTTAAAAAAAACTATGAAAATGAAATAATTAAGTTTATAGTTTTAAAATAAAAGAACTGATGACACGGAAAGACACATTTACATAACTAAAAATATTACTGACATGTATAATTAAATTATTGTGTTTGTCTTCATGGCAGCAGCAATGTTCCCAGTTCTGTATCAAGTCTTAATTGGCAGAAGATATGAGAGTACGTTCCTCAGTGTAAGTGCTGGGTAATCCCATCAAGCTTCCCCGATCAACCCCTGTGCAGAATCCAATAGCGGAGCAAAGACATGGGTGGAGTACAGCCAGTATATTCAGAACTTGTGCACTGCACGAAACTGCCAGCAAATCCCCACAAAATCTGACACATTATTTAATGTTTGATTGGAGAAAATGCCCCAGGTGTACACACTTAGCAGAAAGTATATCCCACCTTTCTGCACTGTTCTGCCTGCCTATCTGCAATGCCCCTCTCTCCTACCCATCCTGCAGCTCTGTAAGGGAGAATGTGAAGTACTACATATCTATAAGCCTGTGGTCTTTTGCTGAACTTTAAGGGAATATTCTTGGATTTCCTTATCAACTGTTTAATTGATACCTGTCATCAGCAAAGCTTCTTTATTGCAAGCTCATCGACAAGAGATGTATCATACCCTGCATCTATAATCCTGTGGTATCATACTCAACCTCCTAATAACATATTTTCACGAGCATCTTTGCTCAATTTATGCATTGGATGTTTGCTTTTGTTATTGTGGAAGAATCTGGATAGGTGAGCTTCCTCACTTTTGTATTCCAACCCCCTTCACATAAAGATCAACATTTGACATTTATACTTGTGTATCAGCCATTAGTGGGCTGCCAAATACCATTTGATGCTCTACAGTTTACAGCTTGACACCAATAAAACATTATAATTTATCTGTCCCACAGCCAAAATAAATGACTTGCTACATGTCTTGCATTGAAGTTCTTTTTAAAAAGTTTTGTCCATTCACTTGTATTTCTCCATTACTTTGTAACCTACAGAGCTAACCGTACCTCTGAACTTGAGTGTTGTCTGCATATACTGAGATGCACGTGGGCATGTACAAGAATTAAGATCTGACCATCTTTGGAGAAGCATGTTAAATATTAGAGCAAAAAAACAAACTGCTGGAGGAATTCTATGAGTTGAGCAGCATCTTTGGAGGCAAAAGATGGTTGACGTTTTGGGTTGAGACCCTGTATTAGGACTGGTCCTAATTAGGACACGTCCATGTTAAATATTGCTTGTGGGTACTCATGTAGCCTTAATATGCTTGTATAAAGAAAAGGTCCTTGGGGATCACTACCTGTCATTATCCCCACTCTACCTACTTCTAACTCCCAATTAGTTAATGACACAGTTACAAATCTCTTTTCAATTCCAAGTGTTTTCATTTTTGCTAATACACTAAACAGACTCGTCTTTGCTTTCCACCTCACTAATAATTACCACAAAAAATATCAACTAGATTAGTCAGACAGCCTTCCGTCACAAATCCATGCTTGATCCTCTTATGTGGCCTTATTGACATCAGCTGGAAATTTCCATCTCTGGAGCACCACTGCATTTTATTGCTTTTAATGTTTATTTGCTGTAATCTTGAAGATGTGGAAGGCTTTTTCAAAATTTTGCAGTTCCAGCCACATGAAATATCTTGGCTGCAGCTTAAAAGATGGCATAAACCCTTCCTACGCACGAGTAGAAGTCTGATCTGGGACCAGGGACGTGTGTGTGTGTGTGTGCGCGTGCGCGCGCACTCACTCACTCACTGATGAATGAATCCAAGAAAGCTTTGGATAGTTCCAACTTAAACCCTATATCATCAGGAATGGTTATTTCCAGACATAATGAGATGTAGCGAAAATCAATTTTGTGCCTGCTGTGAAATCCATATTGTTCTTTGGCTGGAACACTGATCTATGCAGTTAATAGAATTGGTTAGGCTTCTTCAAGCACTAATTGGTATTAATTGCTTTTTTGGAATCCCTTCAATGATATGCAGCAGTATTGACATAATTTGCTTAAGCAGTGGTTCAGACAATGTTGTACACCAAAGAAAAAATGGAATCCTCAGCACTTAGACATAGCTGATGCAGAAACATCATTAATATTTTATTTTGCTCTTTTTCGCCTCTGGGATTGGAGGACATGCCCATCCTGTTGGACTGAGCATATCTTCCTGTCCTGTACTTAGCAACCCCTACGTTCTTTTGTCTGCTCCCATCTCCTCATTGACCAGATAATCTTGTTTACATATTATTCCCATGGTCACCCTGGTTTTACCCTACCAGAGGCATTCCCTGTTCCCCCACCCTTCCTGCAATTTAACAATTTTTTTTCTCCTTCCCAGTTCTGACGTAGGGTCTTCAATCTGAAACCTTAGCTGCGATTCTCTTCCCACAGATGTGAGCTGACCTGCTGACTACTTTCAGCATTTTCGGTGATTATTTCAGGTTTCCAGCATCTGCAGTTTTTTTTTTGATTTTCAGCAGCTTGCTTTTCATGTCATCAACCTAGACTTGCTTCTTCAGCATGCCAGGGTGCTGCCATTCAAAAAATCAAGAATACCTTAGAGGGGAGACAGTGTAACATTTAGTTATGTAAGCCCATGTCAAATTAAATTTGTAATAAATTGATAACTGTAAAAAAAATTGACAACCAAGAAAAAAAACAACTTGTCTATCAAGCCTGCTCAAAACTACTGAGTTTCACATCTTTTTCTCACAAAATGAAGGACAAAATAAGAAGTTTTTTCTTAATTAACTAAGGTGGATAATCAGCATTCAACTTTCTTGACTTTGCAATTTTGATCAGTTATAATTCTGAAACTTTATATAAATTCACTATAGGATATTGTAATAGGAGACCCAATGCTTTTTCCATTATGTGAATTCTACTTGCAGACCTGCTTTATTTTGTCTATAAGTAGTTTTGTCCTGTTTGATATGCATTAACTGAAACCGTGTTAATTAAATGTCTTAGTCATTTCTGTTTGTATTCTGAAAAATGTATCCTGAATAATATGCAAATGGAAAGTTCTTTTCAAAAAAGCTGAACACGACTGTTTTGAATGTTTTGCATATCTCATATGTCTCAAAAATTAATTTTTTGTACATATTTTTTGTTAGGGCATTTTACCTTTGGAATATTTAAACAATAGTGATCAATTTAAAGCTGAATGCATGCTGACAAATGCCATGCAAGTACTGGAACAACTTAAGGTACGAGATTCATTATTTTTAAATAACAATCTCATAAAGTGTTTAATCTCTTGGGCTGGTTGGGCTAAGTTCTACTCAGCTATTCTGTTCAGGTGCATCATGAGGTGGTGGTGGGGGAGTGGGTGTTGCCTCGGTGGACATGTATTCCCTTCTATGTTTCCCGATGGAATTCCCTGTAACCTTGTTGGAATATTTCACCCTTTTCCATCTTTCTGTCACTTCCCAGAAAGAATGGTTAGTACAGTTGGGATAAGTGGGTTATTGGTTCCAATGAAGGAGAGAACTTCATCGAAGTCTGACTTCCCACCAGTTTAGCCTTGAGCATTTGCCTTAAAATCTTTGCACCTTCTTTCCCTTTATGGGGCTGACCTATCTACTGCAATAGCAAAATGCAACAAGAAGTAAGAGCAGGGGATAGACCATACAAGCCATTGAACCTGATCCACCATTCAGTTCAATCAAGGTTGCCGCTCCACCTCAACTTCTGGTTCTTGCCCAATACCCAGATCTGTTGATTTCCTGAATGTCTAAAAATCCATCAATTTTAGTCTTGAATACACAAAGACTAGTCACCCACAGCCCTTTACAGAAAGACATTTCAAAGGTTCACAACTCCTGCATGAAGAAATGACTTCCTGGTCATAAATGACGTGCCTCTCAGCCTGAGACTTTAACCCTAGTATTATCCTCTTCAGCTAGCAGAAATAGCCCCTCAGCACCATTCATATCAAGCCACTAAAAGCTTTATTTGTTTCAAGAAGATTGCCTGTCATTCTTCAAAATTTCAGAAAATTTAGACGTTTTGTGTTTAATTTCAGTTTATAGGTAGACCCCCTCATCTTAAGAATGTCCAGTTATATTTTTAGGCCTTGCATCCACTCTTGGACAATTGTATTCTTCCACTGGGAAGGACTGAAAACTTGATGCATTATTCTAGGTGTGATCTCGTGAGCCCTACATACTCTTGCACTCCATGTGCCATTCGCATTTCTAATTAGGTGAGCATATTAATATGCTATGATTTTGTTTTGTCCAAGGAGCCTTCAAATTCCGCATGAAGTTGTTTTTAAAAAAAAATTCTGCTTCTCTGTTCTTGGTACCAACATGCAGCAAATAACACCTCTATCATCCCCTATCATGTAGCAGAATGATGGAAAAATAAACCTTGTCGGGTAAACTGGAAAGTGTATGCAAAAGGTTAGGCTCATTAGAGAGGTTTGAAGATGGTGAAACAGTAAGCAAGGCAGAGAGTTTTAGGAAGAAAAATCAACAGTGCAAGCTGCAACCAGTGGAGGAATGCGGGAAGGATGTTGCTGTGTTATTATTGGGATTTTACAGCTGTGTATTGTGTGAATGCCAGAAAACATTTGGATGTGGACCTATGTAGGTTGAAGGTTCTAATTTTTTTTAGGTTAAGATGACTCACAAGAAAGAAACCACTCTGTCCTTCTTGTTCAGCCCCTTCAAGTAAGTCGATTTCCTTTTTGAGAGTGCTAATCTGAAGTTACTTATTCTGTTGCATGAACGATAAGAATGAACCATTTGTGGAGTGTGTCCTGTAGTTTTTTTTTTCCATTGATTTACTATTCCATGTTGACACCACTATGACAATGTTTGGTGGTCAAGCTTAATAGCAGACACTCTCTATCAGTCCCATTCCCTCCGGCTGAAACATAGGATCTGCACAGATATTTTCTTAGTGTGGCCATAGTACTAATGAATAGCATTTCTGTCTCCATAGACTTTGGGGATGAGCTTGCTTTAAAGTTCTCATTTGCGGTAGGCAGAAGTGGCAAAAGTGGCCATGGGGCTGGCAGGGGATTGCATGGCAATGGGAGGGGAGAAAGCCAAGAACCGAGCAGAATTTCTCTGATGGTTTAGATGCTTCACGAGCATAACTTGTCAGGGGAATGGCAGGATGGCAGGGGGAGGGAGGCTGAACAACTGATAGATGAGAGAAGTGGGCAGCAGTCAAAGGGAACAATAGTAGCAATAAAGGAAGGGGTCAAGGCAAAAGGAAAAGTTGAAAATGGGAATAAAGAGGGAAATAAATAGATGTAAATATAGGGGAGAGAGAAATGACTACTAATGAAGGATAAAGGAAGGGGGATAGAAAGTGTCACTTTATGGCAAAAGGGAGAGGCTAAGAGTTGTGTGAAAGTCAAAGCACTCAGTGAAGTATGAATGAGTGGCAGCCTGTTGATTGTGGGAGAGGATGTAGCCAGCACTTGGATTAGAGAGGCAAGATTAGCTGGTTGACTTGGTGTCGGAGTGGGGGTGAGGCTGTGAGTGGTAGGCCACTTGGAATAGATGGAGGATCAGCTTGACTGAGCGGGAGGGGGAGAACTGTGACAGGCTGAATTTGAGGATGCAGAGCAGTATTAACTGGGTAAATTGGGAGGTGAAATTATATTTGTGACGAGGTCAGAGATTGGATTGAGTCCAGAGTCTCTTTGAATCTTGTGACATTATGGGAGGTGGAGGTACTAGAATAGGGGAAGATTGATAATTATAGTTTGTGAAGTGATGATCTGGTTGCCATGTTTCAAAATGCAAATATCATACTGTTTTGCTTTCTGCTTGGAATTATGAATTCTGCAAGTTCTTTGAGTATCATTGAAACACATGCTCAGTTTTATGCCTTCCAGCATTTGGATTTCCCATGTTTGGAAATGAATAAATCAACTGGCTAAGTTTCATAATCCATTTAACTGCTAGGTTTCATGTGCCAGAGCTCTTGAGCAGTTGCTTTTTAATGCTGTCAGCTGTTCTGTTTTGTACCTTGTTTCTTAGTTTAGCATACATATAACAATGTTAATAAGCAAATCAGAAATTGGCGGTAGAGCTCTGTGTACCAAGATGTTTTGGGGTTTCAAAATAAAATTATGATTTTTCTACTATTCATCATAGCTAATGTTTTGTGGTGTCATCTAATGATGATAATAGTAGTGGAATAGTTAATAGACGATCACATAACCTGAAAATGTTTCATACATCAGACATTAGATATTTATAAAGCAGATGTAATGAAATTGTTTTGGGTTGTCACTAAGAGCATATGGAAAGCTTCCAACACCGATTGTTTTGCTGTGGCAGTGACAGTAGGGGCCTTTTCCAGAAACACGAAGGTTTTTACTTCCATCTATAGTAAATAGTTTGTTCCTCATTGCAGATCCACACCTCAACTCCAGCTACTGCAGATATACACTGAATATGATTAGCATGTTCTGCCTGATCTCGCCAAATGTAGCTTTGCCCATCATCCTTCTGGTCCCTGTGAGGAATGGGGATATGGGAATGTCTGACAGAGGCAATATCCACTCCAAAGAAATCCACTCCAAACAAGTATCCAAAGAAATACTTATTTCTGTAGTGTCTTTGATGACCTTGGGACATTTTGAAAAAGGCTTGCATCTAATTAAGTACTTTTGAAGTATTGTTGTAATGTGGAAACTGTGCACAATTAGTGCACAACAAACTCTCACAATCAACAGTGTAATAATAACAAAATAATTCATTAACTAATGTTGTTTGGTGAATAACCATTGGCAAGGACCCTAGGGAAAACTCTGTGCGTATTTTAAAACTAGTGCCATAGGATCGTGCATCCTTAGAAGGAGCCTTGGTCTAACTTCTTATCTGACAGGAATCACTTCTGGTAGTGCATTGGTTGCTCAATTCTCCATTGACGTACAAGCCCTGATCTTCTGCATGGGCTTTTGAATTGGGACTTGAACCTCAACCTGCAGACTTCAAGGCAAGAATACTCCAGCTGAATGGCTGCACTGTTTGGAACCTCTGTTTGCAACAAGTCATCCTCTATATGCCAACTTTGGGCTGGACATGGATGTTGCCATCATTTCTGATCTGGCCAGCACAAGTTCTGGCATGAGTAAAGCCATGGATTCATAACCCCAATGAAAGTAATTTCAGACAAACGTTTTTACCAACCAAGAAGTATTTCTTTTTCATTAAATATGAAGGTTTCTTTAGTGCCCTGTGTGTCAGTGGCTTGAGCATGTAGCAATGACATCAAAGTGTTATGTGGAAAAGAATGAAAGATTAGTGTTACCTTTCATCTTGCAAAAATATCAAACTCTGAACAGCTATAACTTTATAAAGAATGCCAAGTTTACAAACTATTGAAAAACATCTATTTTTTTCATGTCCTTTTGTAGGCTTTCACATCCCAGTGCAGTTAATGGCCAACAAGGTTACTTGCTGGAGTAGAGAGAGTATTGTAATATAGGAAATATAGCAGTCAAAGTTTACTCAGCAAGCTTCCACAGTTGCTAACATGGTAATGGCCAGCTGATCTGTTGTAGGTATTGATTGAGGGGTAAATTTTGACCAGGGCACCTATGTTACTACTCGATCTCTTTCAAAATAATGGCATGGGATCTTTTATGCCTGAAATGGCGAGCCCTCAGTTTAGTAGCTCATTCAAAAGACAGTGCTTCAGGCAGTGCAGCACTGGAGTATCAGCTTGTTTTTGTGATCTAATTTCTGGAGTGGGTCTTGAACCTTAAGGCAAGAGTGCTAACAGCTGAGCCAAGGATGTCTGTGAAGGTTTATATTTGAAAATATTAATAGAATTTGTTTTTCTCCAAAACAAGTCTAATTGTCAATTCTTATTTAAATTAATAGTTAACATTGTGCAAAATAAGTGCTATGACCTAAGTGCCAGATTGCAAGCATCTACATTGCCTCTGCTTTTGTTAAGTACAAGCCAGAACCATAACCCTATTAGTACAGCAGTCATGTGGCTGCTATTTTACCTCAAGGAAAACAATCAGCAATTGTGCTGTCAGAGCTTGAGGCATACGTGTGAAATGAAAACTTCATGAATGCAGCTGGTGCTCTTGAAAGCCAGCATGACTGTGCTGTCATCTTTATCAAGAGTGTATGCTTGTTTTTGAGGTTTTAATGATTTCTCCCTTTGTTCCGATTTCTGACTGACCCACTGACCAAGGCAAAGAACTGGATCTCTCGTGCATCCTTATATAAAGTATATTTTAAAAACCACATTATTTCTGAATACATTGGTTCTTCTGCACTTGTCGCTCCCTTTCCCATCCTCTGAATATGTAAATAGAGGAAGGAATTTTGAGAACTGCAGTTTAGGGCTCTTGATTATTTCATAGTACCAGATACAGCTTTTGGTTAAAATATTGAAGTTTGCTTTCTGCATGATCCACTGGTGATACCCCACGTCTTCTGGGCTTCCCTCACACTTGCCAAGGTGACCTTGATGTAAACCTTGTCATGTGTGCAGGTGAGGATTTTAATGAAGTCAAGCTAATCCATATTACCAGGTTTTGGGCGATTTTCTAAAGGCCCATCTCTGTTTTCTTGTGCGTTCCAGACAATCTATGAGTGCCTCTTTGGAGGAAATTGGAAAAGAAAGGGGGAATGTTCAGGATCTATTAGCAGCTCCGTGATGCACAAAGTGCTTCATAGCCAAACAAATATTTTTGTCATTTCCTTCCCAGTGTTATATGGAAGAATAAGATTTTAATGGAATTATATGATATTAGTTAATGCTGAGTGACCACAAAACCAAAGTGTAAAGATGGAAGCTTTGTAAATTTAACTTCTATCATTTCAGATGAAGAGTCATTGAGCTGAAGCATCAAACTGTTTTACCCTCTCTCTGCAAATGCTGCCATACCTGCTTTTTTTGTACATTTATTATTTCTATTTCTAATTTCCAACATCCATAGTATTTTGCTTTTGTTTATCTTTGGATGAAAGAGAAGGATTGGTGACTATTTTGCTATGCATCATTGTTTGATGATTTGCTAGTAATCTTCCTGTGCCCTTCTGGTCTGCTTTTTCTGCACATTTCAAGCATTTTTGGTTTTTTATCTATCTGCGTTTCTTGTATTTGCTAAAACTGCTAATACTATAAAATGGTCGGTAAGAGGATTAATAAGATCACAAAGGATGCATGCAATCTATGCTTGTTTTGGGTTTAAACCCACATGTATGTTTTACACAATCCCTGTTTGTATATGCAATTCATTTAACTTGGTGGGTTCTAGTGCTTTTTTGGTTAATGGGCATTTGAAGCTCTTTTTAAGCCAGATTTTGCAGTTGAGATAAATAACAAAATCAGTGTGCATTGTGGTTAACAAACAGCAAATTCTGGTGAATGCATTGCTGTAGTTGAGTGCAGAAATTGTAGAGCTGCTCTTAGTGTTACCCAACACCACCATGAGCTTTGTTGTATTGGTATCTGGCTAAGAAAGTCAGTATTGAAATAAGCAGAGAGGCCTTTGGTGAAGGAGACACACCAAAGAAAGTTAGGCCAATTCTACTGTAAGGTTGTCCATCTATAATATTAACTAACTTTTTTTCTCCCTACAGGCACTACCTGATGTGCTAGACATCTCCTTTTGGTTTGGGGTTCAGTAACAGATGAAAAACGTTAAATTTAAAAAGGAAAAGTAGGGCATACAAAGTGGGAAGGGCTGGTAGAAGGCCAGAGAACTTGGGTTTTTAGGATCCAGCAGCAAAAGACTGAAATGTTTATAAGAAGGAAGAATATTGATTTTGATAGAAAATTTTGCAAGCATTATTATAATGAACAGTAAGAGTTTCTATGGATATATAAATAGGAAGAAGGTGACCAAGGTAGGTGTGGGACCTCTAGAGAACAGGGCTGTTGATTTAATGACAAAAGAAGTGGCAGATATGTTCAATCAGTTTTTTGCATCAATCTTTACCATGGAGGGCACTGTAAATATCCCTAAGAGAAAATTGAGCTAAATTAAAATAACAATGGGAAACTTTAAAAAATTTCAATCACGAGAAATGAAGTGTTTGAGGAACGCACAGGGCTAAAGGCAAACAAATTGTCAGGACCTGATGACCTGCACTCAAAGGTTTTAAAGGAAGTAGCTGCAGAGATTGTGGATGCATTGGTTGAAAATTTTCAAAACTCACTAAATTTCAAGAGGGTACCAGAAGGTTGGAAAATGTAACTCCCTTATTCAAAAGCTGGCAAAGGGAGTTTAACGTGGAGAAGTGTGGGGTCATGTACTTTACAAAGAAGAATCAAAAGGAGGATTATTATGTAAAGGGAGAGAGACAGCAAATAAGTGAAGTTCAGAGGGATCCATTTCTAATGCATGAATCACAAAAAGTTAGCAGGCAGGTCCCAAAAGTAGTTTAAAAAGGCAAATGATATGAAAAACACGATGATGCTGGAAGAACTTAGCAGGCCAGGCAGCATCCGTGGAGAAAAGCAGGCTGTCAATGTTTCGGGTCAGGACCCTTCTTCAGGACTGAAGATAGGAAAAGGGGAAGGCTGATATGTAGGAGGGAAAAGTAGAGCAGTGATAGGTGGACAAAAGAGGAAAGGCAGGGTGGTCAATAGGTGGTGATAGATAGATGCAGGTAAGAGATAATGATAGGCAGGTGCGGGGGAGGAGGGGAGAGCAGATCCACCGGGGGATGGGTCAAAGGTAAGGAGAGAAAGGAGAAAAAAAAGAGGCTTGGAAAGGGAAGAAAAGAAGAAGCATGGTGGGGGGGGAGGGGAGGGGGGTGTTGTGGGGAAGGTGGGGTGGGGATTACTTAAATATTCAATGTTCATGCCATTAGGCTGCAAGGTTCCAAGATGGAAAATGAGGTGCTGTTCCTCCAGTTTGGGCCTGGAATTCTTCTGGGAGTGGAGGAGGCCGAGGACTGACATATCAGTGATAGTGTGGGAGGGGGAGTTGAAGTGACTGGCTTTGATATGTTGGCTTTTATTGTGAGGAGATTCCAGTTTAAGAATAAGGACGTTGTATTACAGTTGTACAGGGTGTTGGTGAGACCGCAGCTGGAATACCCTGCGAGGTTTTGGTCCCCTTATCTAATAAAACATTTTGTAGCTTTGGAAGCAATCCAAAGGAGATTCAGCAGGCTAATTTCTGAGATGAAAGGTTGACCTTTGAAGAGAAGCTGGACAGTTTGGATCTGCAGTCTTTGTAGTTTAGAAGATTGAGGGATGACCTTATTCAAACATAAGATTCTAAGGTGGCCTGATGGGGTAGATGTTGAGATGTTTTCACGAGTGGGAGAGTCACAAACAAGGAACTTCATTACAAAATAAGGAGCCAGTCATTTAAAACTGAGGTGCGTTGTAATTTCATCTCTTAGGGTAGTGAATCTCTGGAATTTTCTGTTCCCGAGGGTGGTGGTGCGAGGATCATTAGATACATTTAAGGCAGATAGAGATAAATATTTAAAGATCAAGAAATTAAACTTAATAGGAACTGTCACAGAAAAGGAGTTGACGCCAGCACAGATCAGCCACGATCATATTGAATGGCAGGGCAGTTGTGAGGGCCCTAATAGCCTACTCCTGCCCCTGCTTCTATTTCTTGTTCTCTGACCTGCATTTCATATCTTTAACATATCCCTCTTGTTTTCTCTCTCTAACTTCCCTCATTATTCTATACATCAGATGTCTCTGTAAACATTGTGGTCACCTGAGCGCTCCCTGGCCTCAGTTTACCAGGGGTATTCCCTTTGTCCTTTCCATCCCTCACCCACTACTTTGGCTATTTACAACTGACTTATTTCCTCACTTTCTCAGTTCTGACAAGGGGTCTTTGATCTGAAATGTTAACTCTTTTTTTTATTGATGTTGCCTGACCTACTGAGCATTCCAGCATTTTTTGGTATTTTTTATATTAGAGCAAGTTAGGACATGACCATTCTAATGTAAACAAAGTTTTAACATTTGGTCTGTCTTAATACTGCCAAACAACTTCTCCCTGCATTGACGTACAGCTTCTACAAGTGTGAATTCTTCAGATTTGTTGTTGTAAATATTTCTTTATCATTTTGTTTTTGTTTCTCTCTATTATAATACTTTTTCTTGCCCTTAATTTTGCTTTCTGTACAAGATTTCACATTGAATTACATTTTCTAATGGGCACTTCTTGGATTTAGAATGCAGCTCATTAATGATTGTTCAATCAAAATGGCTGAAGGAACATTTATTTGATTTTTGATGCCCAGATACTGATGTAAGCTGTTAGAAAAAATTGGCTGTATTATTTTACAGGATATTCCAGTGTAAAATATGTGAACCATTGTAATAAGTAGCTACTGTCATTCATTTGCCATTTGGCAAAATTTGGCCCTTTGTCCTTTTTATTTGACTAAACAGCTTAAGAATATTCTATCTGCAAAACTTTAGCCAGCTTCAGTTATGATTCACTTTGACAACACTTCCATCTCTGAGACAGAAGGTAGTGGGTTCAAATTTCACTTTGGATTCTTGAGCACAAAAGTTTAGGTTGACATCCTGTTGCAGTATTAAAGGAGCCCTCTGTCAAAGGTGACATCATTCAGATGAGAAGTTAAACTGAATCCCCATTTGGCCTCTAGGTAAAGGCCTCATTGCACAACATTGAAGAAGGGCATAATTTGGTCATGATCAATAATATGAGCAATTCTGATGAAAAGTTATCAAGCTGAAGACACAAGAGACTTCAGAAGCTGGAAAGACACACAGAAAGATGCTGGAAGCAGGTCAGGCGAAGGGAAATAAACTGTCGAAGTTTCAGTTGAAGACCCTTCATCGGAAGGAGCTTATCTCCATTTTGCTGCAGATGCTGAAATCTGGAGGAATTGTCAACGTTTCGGGTCGAGACCCTCCATCAGAACTGAGAGTGGAGAGGGAAGATAGCTGGTATAAGGAGGAGAGGAAGGACGGGCCAGTGGGTGATAGGTGGAACGAGGAAGGGTGAGGGATGTTGGGCAGAGGGAACCAGGTTGGGGAGGCGTGAAGTCAGGAGACAGAAGCAGGTGGGTGATAGGTGGATCCAGACGAGGAGAAAAAAAGGGCAGGTGGAACCAGGTAGGGGAGGTGAACGTGATGGTGGAGACAGCTGCTGGAGGGTGATAAGCAGGAACACAAAGTCTACAAGTGCTAGATTCTGATGTTAGGAAGGTGATAATGGGAACCATTAAGGGAGAGATGAAAGGCAGATGGAACCAGAGGGAGGAGAGGTTCCAATGGTGAACTGCGTAGGTAGTAGGTGGATGAAG
Source organism: Pristis pectinata (assembly GCF_009764475.1). Taxonomy (NCBI): domain Eukaryota; kingdom Metazoa; phylum Chordata; class Chondrichthyes; order Rhinopristiformes; family Pristidae; genus Pristis; species Pristis pectinata. The sequence continues at coordinate 98,931,602 of NC_067409.1, read as the reverse complement.
AACCAGGAGGAGGAAGGGGGTAAAATGGGTAATGGGGGCTGGAGGGGGGTATTGGGAAAGGAACACAAATGGGAGGACCAGAGGTGGATTGGAGGGAGAGGGGATTACAGGGGGTAAGGGTTACCTGAAATTGGAAATGTAATGTTCATACCACTGGGTTGTAGACTACCCAGGCGGAATATGAGATGTTGTTCTTCTAGTTTGTGTTTGGCTTCATCCTTGCAGAGGAGAAGGCCAAGGATGGACCAAAGTACACTCTCTGTTTCTCTTTTTCTGCTTCCACCTATCACCCGCCTACCTGTGTCTCCTACCTCATCCCTTCACCTGGCACCGTCTGCCCACTATCTCTCGTTCCTCCTCAGTCCACATCCCACCTAATGACCCCTGCCTCACCTCTTCCCCTCTCATCTTTATACTGGCTACCTTCCCTCTCCACCCTCAGTTCTGGTGCAGGGTTTCAACCTGAAGCATTGACAATTCTTTTCCCCCACAGATGCTGCTCGACCTGCTGTTCCTCCAGTAGATTGTTGCTGAAGCTGAACTGTTCTGTTTTTTTTTCTCTCTCTTCACAAATGCTGCCAAACCTGTTAAGTATTTTCAGCATTTCCTACTTTCATTTTCAATTACCAACATCTGCAGTATGTTGTGCCTGTTCTCACATATTGTAGAATTTTGTACTGGTCATTTCTACATTATTGCTTGTGAGCGTTTGCTGTTGCAAATAGGCTGCTGAATTTCCTATGGTGCAACACTTCATTGCCTGTTAAGCAGTATGTGACATCCTGAAGACCTGAAAGGCACATTTTTTTTTCCTTCTACCCATTATTGTCTTGGGAATTCCTTGAAAATGAGAGTACCCTCCAGGAAGGAGTACTAAAAGTCCACATTAGGGAGAGAATTTAGCAACCACAGCATGCAGTGGATTATTAATAATACTATCTATAGTATGTGCCCATATTCACAAGGCTCCCTTTAAATTGCTTTGGAAATGTCAGTTCTTATTCTTTTCAATAAAGATGCTTTACTAAAAAATATGTAGTAAACTGTGCAAACATTGTGTCGTGTGAACAGCTTTTAGCAAAGTCTTGCATCGTAGATGCTTTTGATGCATCAACAAGGTATTTAAATTCTGCCCAAGGAGGTTTTCATTCAGGGAAGGTTGAGCGATCTGTGATCTGTTAAGCAGTAACCCCTTGTGCTCTTCAAACTATTTGATAAATGATTTATTTCTGAAATGTGGTCCATGACTCTAAACCTTTTTTTTCCTAAAGAAAAATCCTTTTAGATTCTCAAGAGACCCCTGAAGGAAAACCACTTAAATGAATCACAATGAATAAGAACGCTACTTGCAAGTGAACCCTTCAGCCCACAGCAAGCATCCACGTTTTAAATATCTTTATACTAAATGGACTAGCAATGCTAGAGAATTTTATTGCAAACCAATGCATCAGGAAGTGCTTCAGCTTGTGCTCACCATCTTTCCTTAACCACAAACTGCCTATTGTTGTAGTGTGGTTGAAGAAACCACCAGCCTAGAAACAAATTGGTTTGTAAGAAATCAATCAAAAGGAAATGGGGGATGTGAGTCTAAACAGAAATATGGCATGAGGGTTTCCTACTTGGTCTCTTGCCTACAGAATTGAGTGGTATATGATGGGAATAAAAAATGAAAATATTATGTGGTTTCTTTCAAAGTTTTTAATCAGTAAAACTGCCTCAAGAAATGAAAATTGTTAGCACAATAAACCCTTTTGAGTTATGTTTATTTTTAGTACTATAATGCATTTATTGCACTGCCTTTTTTTGTATACCCCCATTTATACCAGTTGACTTGAAATGTGCCATTGTTTTCCTTCAACAAAGGAAAATTGAGCAGATCTCCCGCTGGCTTGACGTTGCTGGACACCCAGGGCACGTTGTTTACTCTAGCATAGCCCCACTGGGAACTCGACCTTCTATCATTTTGACATGGTGTGGTGTAGTGGAGGATTATCTTAGCACATTCACCCAGCTGCCGTCATGGAACACCTTTGACAACCAGTGATGCCTCACCCAAGGCTCATTAGCTGTCAAAGCTGTCACTTTTATTGAATGTTCATTCATCTCTTTGACATTCAAAACACTCAAAATCACTTGCGGCCAGGCAAAAAATGGAAATACTTTTTAAAATTGTTTAAAAATTAAAGGTCTGAACTAAACACTTGAAAAGAATTTAAAAAGTAAAACTATTAGGAAGTAATGTTGTTGAATATGTGTATTGGGAAACATGATAAATATGTACGTAAGTACAAGGTGATGCATTTTGGGAGAATTAATAAAGAAAGGAAGTATGTAATGAATGGTAGGGCACTAGGGAGTATTGAGGAATAGAGGGATCTCTGTTTGTGTCCAAGTATCACAGGAGGTAGCTGGTGAATAAGGTGATGAAGAATGCATGTGGGATATTTACTTTCATGAGTCGGAGCATAGAGTACTGGAGCAGAGAGGTTATGGAGCAATGTTATAAAATTTAAGATAGACCATAGCAGGAGGACTGTATGCCACATTATAGAAAGGGCATGATTGCATTGTAGAGAATATAGAGGAGATTTAGCAGGACAGTGCCTGTGATGGAGAGCTTCAGTTGTGAGGAGAGACTGGATAGGCTGGGTTTATTTTCCTTGGAGCAGAGGAGGCTGAAGGGGGATCTGATAGTGTGTATATAACTATGTTCACTGCTAGTATATATAACTATATATAACTAGATAGGTTAGTTGGTAGGAAACATTTCCCCAAAGTAGAGATGTCTAAAACTGGAGGGCATAAGTTTAGTGTAAGGAGTAAAGGTTTTAGAGGGGATCTGAGGAAGAATTTTTTCACCCAGAGGAATGCACTGCCTGTGTGGGTTGTGGAGGCTGGTACTCATGTAACATGTAATAAATATCTAGACAAGCACTTGAATTGCCAAGGGATGGAAGGCCACTGACCAAGTGTTGGTAACTGGAACTGGTATAGATAGGTACTTGATAATCAGCATGGTCATGTTGGGCTGAAAGGACTGGTTCTGTACTGTATGAGTCTGTGACTCTAAGTATTCTTCGGCAGTCCCTCAAGATCAAGGTCGACTTGCTCCCACTCTGTTGCTTCTGTGATGATCAATAAGGCCAGTGTGGCAACTGCAGACTCTTCCGCAGATGGCACAGGAAGTGTCCAATAGGAGCTGGTGTGCTCCTTCTGCCACTCAAGCGGGGTGTCTGAGTGCTTCTGTTGCATGGCCTTGAGGTTCTCAGTACCATTTCTAATGCTCCTTTTCCACTTTGAGTGGTCGTGGGCCCTGAATCCCCAAGAGTCAGTGGGGATGAAGCTTTGAGCACATCCTTGAATCTCATTTTGTTCTCTTATTCTCCTATGATATTATTCCATTGCTGGCAATCAGGCTTGGTAATAGCACAGGGACAGAGAATCTATTAACTACCATTAAATTTGGTCATTACCTACTATGACATATTACTGTTTGTACTACATATTTTGGTTTTCTTGCCAGTTGATTTCCATTGGATAGAATTGTTTATGATAAAGTCTCTCACCAGTAAGAGCTGCTTCACACTATTTGTGAAGTGCTCTTATTGCTGACTTCGCTTCCTTTAGAAGAAAATATTGCAACAGAAGGAAGCCATTTCGCTCACCTTATCAAGCCTGATTGCCACTTAATGAGATCATGGCTGTGAATTACCTCCCTAAACTAGGCTTCGTCCCAAATTCCAAAATAAATTTAACAGAAATAAATCACTCTCAGGTTTATAATTAACAATCCAGCATTAACCGTCACTGGTGTAAGAGAGTTCCAAACTTCTAACACACCTTACAGCACTTACTTTGTTTGCTCATGAAAGACTTGGATTTAATTTTAAGATGATATCCCTCAGTACTTGATTCATCAACCAGTAGAAATAATTCCTCACTATTAAAACAATTTGTTCTTCATGTTTCTAATGGCTATTAGGTTGTACCAATAAATTTTTACTTGCAGCATTTGTCCACCAATCTTGTCATGAATACACCAATCTCAACAACAGTCAAGAAACTTAATGCCATGTGTGTGGCGTAGAAGTGATTTTGTATGAGGTAGTGTTCCCAAACACTAGCTGTCCTTGTCCTTCTACATCATAGAGGTCATTTTTTTTTAGAAGTCCTATCAAAAATAAGCATTGGTGATTTGTTGCAGTGTATCGCACATGCTGCAGGCACAGTGCACCTGTGGCAAAAGGACTGAATGTTTAGAGTGATGGGTTGGGGGTACCTAATAAACAAATTATTTGTACTGAATGATGGTGAGTTTTTTGACTATTGTCTTTGATGCAGACATCTTTGATGCATTGCTGACAGTATTCAAGAAACCTTTGCACTTTGAATTGTACTTTGTTGTTGGTACAAAAGTTTGGGGAAGTCAAGAATTGAATCACTTTCTGCAAAACACCTAACTTTTGATCCTCTCTTGTAGCCACATGATTTATGTGCTTGGGGCCAATTAAGATTCTGATCAGTGGTGATCTTCCAGGATGTTATTGTTAGGGAATTTTGCAATGGTAATGTGGTTGAATGTCAAGGGTAGCTAATTGGATTCTATCATTACCCAACACTGAGAACATCGGTTGACAGTTATCAGCCCCTGCTTGAATGTTTGTATGGAGGCAGGTATGGTTGCTTCATTATCTATGGAATTGCAAATAGAATTGGCCATTGTGCAATTATCATTGAACATCCCACAAAAAAAAACATTTAAAATAACATATCAATAAAATAAAAAGTCAACTTACATACGCATTTTCCCAGTGGCTGTTTCTTCCCATTGAAATCACTGGTCTGCCTGAACTGGCTCAGGCAGAACAGGGACATTTCCCAGCATAAGTGCTGATAAATCTGAGGGGTTCTGCACTCCCTTTTTGATCCTTTCACAGTGGTTCAACATGGGTAACTTGAGGGTGGGTACTTGGTTGGAGTGGACAAAGGCCTGTGCTCTGGAGCCCTGAACTTTCTCCCAGTTAAGTAGTTGAGAGCCAGTGGGTCTGAGTGACTCTGCTAGCTTTTAAGCATAAAACCAAGGCTACTGACTGTTAAGTAGTGAAACCTCTCAGTTGGCTTAGAACCATAGAAAACTACAGCACAGAAAACAGGCCATTTGGCCCTTCTAGTCTGTGCCAAAACATTATTCTGCTAGTCCCATTTACCTGCCCCCAGCCCATACCCCTCCAGACCTCTCTCGTCCATGTATCTATCCAATTTACTCTTAAAAGAGCGAGCCCGCATTTACCACATCAGATGGCAGCCCATTCCACACTCCCACCACTCTTTGAGTGAAGAAGTTCCCTCTAATGTTCCCCCTAAACCTTTCCCCTTTCACCCTAAAGCCATGTCCTCTCGTACTTATCTCTCCTAATCTAGGTGGAAAGAGCCTACTTGCATTAACCCTGTCTATGCCCCTCATCATTTTATAAACCTCTATCATATCTCCCCTCATTCTTCTCCGCTCCAAGGAATAAAGTCCTAACATGCTCAATCTTTCCTTATAACTCAACTCCTGAAGACCCGGCAACATTCTTGTAAATCGCCTCTGCACTCTTTCAATCTTACTGACATCCTTCCTGTAGTTCGGCGATCAGAACTGCACACAATATTTCTAAATTTGGTCTCACCAATGGGATTTTCTGGACCATTGCCATTTTCTGGACCATTTTTCCATTTGGTCCAGATCCCTCCGCAAGCTTTGAAAGCCTTCCTCGCTGTCCACTACACCTCCAATCTTAGTGTCATCCGCAAATTTACTAATCCAGTTTACCACATTATCGTCTAGATCATTGATATATACAACAAACAACAATGGCCCCAACACAGATCCCTGAGGCATACCACTAGTCACAGGCCTCCAATCTGAGAAACAACCATCCGCAACCACTCTCTGTCTTCTCCCACTCAGCCAATTTTGAATCCAGTTTACAACCTATCCATGGATACCCATTGACTGAACCTTCTGAACTAATCTCCCATGTGGGACCTTGTCAAAGGCCTTACTAAAGTCCATGTAGACAACATCCACAGCCTTACCTTCATCTAATTTTTTAGTGACCTCCTCAAAAAACTCCACAAGATTCGTTAAACACGATCTACCACGCACAAAGCCATGCTGACTATCCTTAATCAACCCTTAGCTGTCCAAATACTTATATGTCCTATCTCTCAGAACACCTTCCAATAATTTACCCACTACTGATGTCAGGCTCACTGGCCTGTAATTACCTGGTTTACTCTTCGAGCTTTTCTTAAACAATGGAACAACATGAGCTATCCTCCAGTCCCTTGGCACCGCACCTGTGGCTAAGGACATTTTAAATATATCTGCCAGGGCCCCTGCAATTTCTACACTAGTCTCTCTCAAGGTCGGAGGAAATATCTTGTCAGGCCCTGGGGATTTATCTACCTTTATTCGCTGTAAAGCATCAAGTACTTCCTCGTTTTTAATCTCTATATGTTCCATGACACTAGCGCTTGCTTCCCTTCCTTCCATATCCACGATACCAGTTTCCTGAGTAAGTACTGATGCAAAAAAACTGTTTAAGACCTCCCCCATCTCCTGAAGCTCCATGCATATACAACCACTCTGATCTTCTAGGGGACCAATTCTGTCTCTTACTATCCTTTTGCTCTTAATATACCTATAGAAACCCTTTGGGTTTACCTTCACATTATCTGCCAAAGCAGCCTCTTGTCTTCTTTTTGCCTTCCTCATTTCCTTTTTTAGTATTTTCTTACATTTCTTATACTCTTCAAGTACCTCATCTGTTCCTAGTTGCCTATACCTGCAATACACCTCTTTTTCTTAACCAGCACACCAATATCCCTTGAAAACCAAGGTTCCCTATGCTTGTTACCCTTGCCTTTAATCCTGACAGGAACATACAAACTCTGCACTCTCAAAATTTCGTCTTTGAAGTCTTTCCATTTACTGAGCACATCCTTGCCAGAAAATAACTTATCCCAATCCACCCTACCTAGATCCTTTCTCATTTCCACAAAATTGGCCTTTCTCCAATTTAGAACCTCCACTCGAGGACCAGACCTATTCTTATCCATAATTATCTTGAAACTAATTGCATTATGGTCACTGGACCCAAAATGCTCACCTACACATACTTCTGTCACCTGACCTGCCTGGTTCCCTAATAGGAGATCAAGTATTGCATTCTCTCTCGTTGGTACCTCTATATATTGATTTAGAAAACTTTCCTGAACACATTTGACGAATTCCAAGCCATCCAACCCTTTCGCAGTGTGGGAGTCCCAGTCAATATGTGGAAAGTTAAAATCCCCTACTATTACAACTTTCTGTTTCTTACATCGGTCTGCTATCTCCCTACAGATTTGTTCCTCCAATTCTCTCTGACTATTGGGCGGTCTATAATACAACCCTTCTTGGAAGTGTCTTTGAACCCAGTCTGCCACTTAACCACATGGGGGAGATTAGAGAGCAAATATTTGGTTAAAGCAGTAGAGTTTAAGGAGCATCTTGAATGAAGAAACAGTGGGAGAGAGTCAGAAAGGTTTAAGAAGGCGAATCCCACAAGCTTATGAGGGCATGACAGCTAATGTTGGAGCGATTGAAATTGGATGTACACTGGAGATTTGCTGGGTTCAAGAATTTACAGCTGTAGCAGGAAGGAGCAAAGTTTTGGAGGAATTTGATAAACAAGGACGGGAATTTTAAAGTAAGTCTTTGTCATGCTGGGAGCTAATGTAGATCAGGGATTAATGGGTGAATAGGACTTAGTATGAATTGGGATGTAGGTAATAGCGTTTTGGGATGACCCTCAATCGCAGATGGAATGAAGGAGGGGTAGAGTTAAATGATATTGCTCTCTTCATGATTGGGTGAATACAGGTGACCCCTGTGTTACGGCTGTTTGGGTTACAGAAATTCACCCCTTAGAGAATTCACAAATCTCTGGCCAAAAATTTGAGATACAGAATAAAATTCGCTCTCACGGAATTTGTGTGGGTGGGGTGGTGGAGAAAAAAAGCACATAAGTCAACACAATTTTTTTTCAATATGTTTCTTGAACACATGGACAGATGACACGACTTCATGTTATGGAAAACCACGATGTGGCCTGTTTTCTAGGAACGCAACTCACTCCGTAATGTGGTGGTCACCTGTATGTGGCTGGAAGTTCTCTTTTGGGTGAAATGAGAGTCCAAGGTTGCAGACAGTCTGGCTGAGCCTCAGACTGTTGCCAGAGAGCAGAATCATGTCAATAGCCAGGAATGGTGTATATTACGGGAATTTGTATACATGAAAGGCTAGTTCATTGAAAACTCAAGTGTTCTGATAATTAATATTTTCTTTCAATAGACCTCTTCCACCTTCTAAAGAACTCGACATGCTTCGAAAAGTGAGAGCGTTTATACAGCAACATCAGTATGATAAAGCAGTAAGTATTCTATTGAGAATGTAATTATTTAGGTCATTGAATTAAATTCATGTGGTGAACAATTTAAGCAAGCAATAGAATAATGGCTTATTTTTAATATTAAATGTTTTCTGGAAGGCTCTTAAATAAATAAATGAATAATCACACAACTGTCATCCAGATCTTAAAATACAGTTTATAGTTGATTAATGCACCTCACTCTACTTGGGGATACTAAAACATTAACGTATTTATCTTTTAATGTTGCTGTTCATGCAAAATGTTATAGTCTGGTAAGCATCCTGCTGTATTTCTACTTTTATTATTTGTTTTTTCATTTGAGAGGAACTGCTTCTGAAACTGAAAAACTAAATGCAGGAAGTTGCAAGTTGGGCAGCATTTGTAGTGGTGGGGAGGCTTGGTAATTACACTGCCCGATCTGTGTGGAGGAGGTTTCAATAGAAGGAAGTCAATGAGGACAAAGGTGAGAGAGAGGGAAAGAAGGTTGAAATTATGAGATACAGAAAAAGGCCGGAAACCAGAAATAAAAGAGAATGTTGGAAATGCCCAGCAAATCAGGCAGCATATGTGGAGAGGGAAAAGTGGAGTTAATGTTCCAAGTTGATGATCTTTCATCTGAACTGGCCACTTCTGATACAAACCCATTATTGAATTCATCATTGTGTCCTGAAGGCTGTTATGAGCCTGGTTGGAAAATGATTGGCTTTTTCTTGAGCTTACATTAGGCTTTGCTGGAGCCAAAGAGAAAGTGGTCAGAGTGGGAGTGGAATGTAAAACTAAAGTGACACCCAACTGAAAGCTCATGGTCAGACTGTAGACTGAATGAAGGTGTTCCACAAAACAGTCACACAGTTGGTGTTTGTCTTTTCCAATGTAGAGAAACCATGTCATGAGAACCAAATGCAATAAACTGTATTGGACCAAGTACAATTGATAGTTTGTCGACCTGCAATGTTAACTCTTTTTCTTGTTCCATGGTACAACAGCTCCAACAAAGAAATCTGGATGAAACAAATTACCAGCTGGTTACTGAGGCAGAAATACAGGATCAGGAGGTTGCTTTACAGCCTCTTGAGCCTGTTGCATCAGCAGGCATGGTAGTGTAGTGGTTAGCATAACGCTATTACAGTGCCAGCGACCTGGGTTCAATTCTGGCTGCTGTCTGTAAAGAGTTTGTACATTTTCCCCGTGACTGCATGGGTTTCCTTCAGGTGCTCCGGTTTCCTCCCACATTCCAAAGACGTACGGGTTAGGAAGTTGTGGGCATGCTATGTTAGCACCAGAAACGTGGTGACACTTGTGGGCTGCCCCCAGAACACTACGCAAAAGATGCATTTCACTGTGTGTTTCGATGTATATGTGACTAATAAAGAAATCTTATTTAATTAGACCATAGCTGATCTGTAGGTCAGCTCCATTTTTTATTTTATCTATTTATTTATCAGTCACATGTACATTGAAACACACAGTGAAATGCGTCTTTTTGCGTTACTGAGAATGTGCTGGCGGCAGCCCGCAAGTGTCGCCACTCTTCCAGCGCCAACACAGCGTGCCCACAGCTCCTAACCTGTATGTCTTTGGAATGTGGGAGGAAACCGGTGCACCCGGAGGAAACACAAAGGGAGGACAGACAAACTCCTTATAGACAGCACTGGGAATTGAACCTGGGTCACTTTGTACCCACCTTAGTTGCTTATTTAACTTAAGGTTAATAGATTGTAAGTGGGGTGCAGATGGAGTAACCCATCCCCACCCCACTTAGTGCCTTGCTATCTACTATAGGGGAAGGAGTTCCACATCTCTTTAAAAAGTGCTCCCTGACATCATCCTACAGAGGTTTAACCTTAATTTTCAGATTATGCCCTTTTTTCATTATTCTAAGCACCTCAATTAGATTAATATGTGACCTACCTTTATAATTTAACATATTTAGCCTCCTTGTATTCCACAAAGCTTCTCATTGGACAAAATAAGGATTCAAAGACATTCAGTATCAGAGGCTGAGAGGCGGACCTGTGATTTGCTGACACTTAGACTTCTCTATCCTCTTGATTCTGTGTCATTGTCCTCTTACTGAGGCATTTGACACAAGTGAAGTCAGTGCATAGAATGTGGTCGTCAGCAAAGTAGGTAGACACAGCGAAAATGTACAGCTGCAGCAATTGACCAGTAAGTTTCCATCTGCATCAATGGAGAAAATAAGATTCTTGCAATTTAAACTGAAGTTACCTGTTTTGAAAAAGGAAATGGTTCAAAAAGCAAAGGGACCAACTCATGGTATCAATATGCATTGAAATATGTGTCAGTCTGCTAAAATTATACAGTGGATGTATTATATCTAATAGTTAGAAGCATCACTGATTTAATTCCTTTCTAGCCATTGTTAAGAAGGCTGAAGATACTGTTCATTCATCATGACTGCATTTCTTCCTTTAAGCTCTATGGATATACCCTAAGGATGGTGGTCCTAATAATTTCCCTATTTTTTCAGACTCACCCCTAATTCTGCTTGGGCTACACACCAGTGAATCGGAGATCTTGCAGCAAGACAATTACCTCCCTTATTGCTGCAAGTGCAAAAGGCATTTTTGCTCACTTGGCTGTCATATGGTAGAGTCTCCTTGAACATTCTCACAAAGTAATGGCCATACCACATCCTTTTAGACAAGATTTCTTTATTAGTCACATGTACATCAAAACACACAGTGAAATACATCTTTTGCGTAGTGTTCTGGGGGCAGCCCGCAATTGTCGTCACGCTTCCAGCGCCAACATAGCATGTCATAGCATAGCATAGCATAGACTTGTCTAAAGATGTTTTGCATTTTGGCAAAACACCTTCAAGTCTAAACTGATATGGTATGGCCATTGGAAACAACATGTCACTCAAAAAGTAGGTTTATCCGCCTTTGTGTAGAGGCTTGTAACAGTGTACTGTTTTGATTGTATGTCCCCAAATAAATATAATGATGTAACTATTACTGACAATTTTGACAGCTAAGAATTTTGGATAAAATATATTGAGTAATGTATGCTAGCAAATTATACATCGCCCATTTACACTAATCCTACATTAATGCCATTTTTTATTCTCACCACATTCTCATCAACTCCCCCTAGATTATACACTCAAAGAATTTGACAATATATAGGCTCTTGAGCCCACTCTACTCTTGAATAAGATCATAGCTGATATACCTTGACATCACTTTCCCACAAAATCCTCATACTCTCTGATCATTTAAGTGTCCAAAAATATGTCTGAGAGTACAATTAATATGGTAGAAGCAATAGTTTCAATGATAATCTGGTAATATTTCAGAAGGGAACCAGATTGATATTCATTTTGATAGTGTAGGCTTTTGACAATTTTAACAGTGGAACAGTTTTCATTAATAATGTTGTTTTCTTTTACAGATCAAACTTTGCAAGTCTCTAATAAAACTTGGTCTGGAAGGACTCTCTTATTATCATACTTATGATCGTGTCTTCTTGGGGATTGGTGTAGTTCTGGGATTTTTGGGCTGGATATCCTATGCTTTTGTGCTGATTGTCAAATTCCATACAAGATTAACCAAGCTAATCTCCAAACTGGACAAGGTAAGTGGAAAAAAAACAATGAACTGTTAAAAATGCTTCCTAGTTTGGTCTGAGTAGGCATCAGATAGTAAAATTGTATGCATAACTTTGAAGCTAATAAAATGTCTTGCAGCTTGAAATCATTAAGTGCAATCACTGCAAATGCTTCCCTGACTACTTTTTCCATTCTGGATTGTTTGTGCAACTTCAGAGACTGTTCTAGCACTAATGTAAACTTGTGCTGTATTCCATGTACTTCACAGCTGTCGACTGGCAATCACCTTCCTGTGATATTCATTGGAGCTGGTGTAATGATAACATTGTTTCTGCTGATTCAGAGGTGTCCATGGACCTATTATATTTATTGCCTGCTGCCAGTCACAGTGTGGTATGCAGTGATAAAGGAGTAAGTGGTAAATAATTTAGATCCAGTTGTCAAATTTGTTGTACTTCATTACAGTGGACTCATGCAAAGAATTGTGTTGAAGGATGCAAACAGACTTTTCGGAATTTTTTGGGGGGTTACTGGTTGACTATCTTGGCATGTTGATGCATTCCATTGCTTATACCATGTAGATTAAGAGTTAAAATATTTTATGCTGTTGGTTTGAACAGAAATTCTTTTACACAAACTTCAATCATAGAATGCATGAAAATTGTTTCCTTTGAAACGATAAAATAATTTGGAGTGCCTGCTGTCAGGGGCAGCAGTTGTGAAATATGGAATCTACAGATTATAGAATCATGTATCGCATAGAAACTAGGACCTTCCCATTTGCCTGCATATGGCCTGTATCCCTCTATACCTTTCCGATCCAAGTACCTGTCCAAATGCCTTTTAAACATTGTATTGTATGTACCTCCACTACCTCCTCTGGCTACTCGTTCCAGATATTCATGACCCTTTATGTGGAAAAACTAACCTCTCAGGTCTCCTTTAAATTTCTCCTCTCTCACCTTATACCTTGCCCTCTAGTTCTACATTTCTTTGTCCTGAGAAAAAGATTCTGACGATATATCCCATTAATGCCCCTCATAATTTTATAAACCTGTATAAGATCACCTTTCAGCCTCATATGTTCCAGTGAGAATAAACCCAGCCTATCCAATCACTCCTTATAAATACAGCCCTGCATTCCTGGCAACATCCTGGTGAATCTCTTCTGCACTCTCTGTATTGCTACCACATCTTTCCTGTTGTATGACGACCAGAACTATATGCAACACTCTCAGTGCATTTTGCACAACTGCAAAATGATGTCCGAACTCTTACACTGTGCCTTGGCTTATGAAGGCAAACACACCAAATGCCTTTTTCACTACCCTATCCACCTGTGTTACCATTTTCACGGAGCTATAGACTTGCACCCAAGATCTCCATGTACGTCAACACTCCCAAAGTCCCTGTCATTTACTCTAACAGAGTAACAGAGTTTGACCTCCCAAAGTGCATTACCTCACACTTTCCAGCTGATCTATGTCCTGCTGCATCCTTCAACAACCTCCTTCACTATCTCCAATTCTACCAATTTGTGTGTTGTTTGCAAACTTACTAATCATAACCCCTACATTATCATCCAAGTCAATTATGTATATTAGAAATAACAAAGGTCCCAGCACAGATGCCTTTGGTGCACCACTTGTTACAGATTTCCAATCAGGAAAATACCTGTCCACCACCACCCTCTGCTTCCTATTACCAAGCTAATCTTGGAGCCAGTTTGCCAACATCCCTCGAATCCCTTGTGCCTCAACCTTCTGCACCAGCCTATTGCTCTGCCTTCATCAATTTTCTTAGTTCCCTCTTCAAAAAAACTCAATCAGATTTATGAGATAGGATTTCCCCTGCACAAAACTATGTGGCTCCTTATCAATTTCTGCCTATCCAAGTGAACATAAATCCTGTCCTTCAGAATCTTCACCAACATTTTCCTTGCCATTCCTGTAAGGGGGTAACATTAGCTATCCTCCAGTCTTCTGGTACCTCACCCATGGTTAACCAAGATGCAAAAGTCTCCATCAGAGCCCCAGCAATCTCCTCCCTTGCTTCCCTGAACATCCTGGGATAGGTCCCATCAGGCCCTAACATGTTCCACAGATATGCCTTTTGATAATATATAGAACTTACAACAGTTTTACAAAGCTTGCGGTCTTCTTTTTAAATGAAAGACTGGGAACATTTTTGCAATGTTGAAGGTGCATTGTAACTGAAAACTGTCATTGCTCTTGCACTGTTTGCATTTACTAAAAATAGCAAACATTATAAATTAGAAATGTGACTTAAAAGAGTATATATTCTACATCACTGTTTTTTGTCTTCTTAAAGAATATTACTTTACAAATGATATTTTGGATCAGAAGTGGAAAATTAACTTCTTGTGGGTAAGACTGATGCCAAATAATATTAGTCTTATTGTTTAACAGGTTTAGAGTCATTCAGAATGTAATCAATTTAATTTCAACATATCCCCCAACAAAATCCATTGGCTATTCACTGCTTTTTATTCTGGGGATTGAAACCATGGTAAGTAATGTGAACTATTTTTCTACTTTTAGATTTCCTTTTCAAAATCAGGGGTGAAACTCCAGCAAATGGAAACTCTGGCAACTAGTGAATTCACAGATCAATATATTTCATAGTTTGGCATAGAAATTCACAGAAAGTGTGATGTGGTATTTAAAGGCACCTGCATGACATTTACATGGGCCTATAAAGGTGGCACAGGGCAGAGAATCTCAGGATCAAACATTCTGCAGAAATTAACTACAGTTAACTCAATTGAGAGAAAGTTAATAATTTTGTCCATACCCGAAAGTAACATCTTTACTCCTTCATTTGCCTTAGAATAATCTGGGTTCAAGCACCTCCCCAGGATCTGAGAGTGCTGTTTAACCTGATACTTAAATTCAAAGCAAGGGAGTTCTTCTTTGTTGGAGCTGTTTTGCTTTGGAAATCCTGCAATCATATTGAACAATGAATCTGCTTCAAATTTCTAATTTGTGTGTTAAAATAAGCCTTCACATTTTCAAGGGGATGAAAACAACTGTTCAGAATAAAGCAGTGAGTTCATCCTATCTCTTGGCTTACACTCATGGAACACAGAACATAGAACAGTACAACACAGGAACAGGCCATTTGGCCCACAATGACTGTACCGACCACCATGCCATTTTAAACTGCACATCTGCCTCCACGTTGTCTCTCCCTCCATTCCCTGCCTGTTCATATGTCTGCCTTAAATTCCCTCAATGAATGCCACCAGAAAAGATTATCTGGGCATTCATTTCTCGTTTGAGGGACATTGCTGTGTGCTTTTAAATACCATATTTGGAATTGTAACGGCTGGCTACACAGCAGAAGAAATTCATTGTTTCCCAGGTGCTCTGCAAAATAGTAATGGCTATGTGAATGCAAACATCAAAATTTTGGACACAAATTTACCGTTGTTAATTTCATCAAAATACAGTAAACATTGGAAGCTACATTGGGTCAGTCCTTTGGCGCCCTTGATCTTGTTTCACTATTCAATTAGATCATGGTTGATCTGTACCTTAATTGAAGATATCTTTATTAGTCGCATGATCTACCTGTCTTGGTTCTATGACTCTCAATGTCCTTGCCCATCGATAAAAGACAATAATGAAATTTCACTAGCAGGTGAAAACATCTGAAAATTGATTTTTAATATATCAATGGAATGAAGCAATAAATGAGTTGGTAGCATTTATTGCCCATCCTTAATTACTAATTAACTGGTGCGTCTGGAGTCGCATATCGGCCTGTCCAGGTAAGGATGGCTGATAAGGCAAATATTTGTATTGTGAGCAGTATGTTTTATGTTGAAACTGGTTGTATGTCACATCAGTCAGCTATACTGTTTCATTGAGAAGCTGCAGACTTCAGTCTTTTGAGTATAAACATTTGAGCATGTCTACTTCCATTCCTTTTTGTCTATTTATCTTCCAAAATATGACAGTCTATGAGGTAGAATAATAGAATGTAGTGACCATTCATGAGCTTCTCATACTCATTATCTTCCGTAATTTTTTCCAGTTGAACTAAGATAAGATAAGATATCTTTATTAGTCACATGTACATCGAAACACACAGTGAAATGCATCTTTGTGTAGAGAGTTTTGGGGGCAGCCCGCAAGTGTCGCCATGCTTCCAGTGCCAACATAGCATGCCCACAACTTCCTAACCCATACGTCTTTGGAATGTGGGAGGAAACCGGAGCACCCGGAGGAAACCCACTCAGTCACGGGGAGAATGTACAAACTCCTTACAGACAGCGGCCGGAATTGAACCCGGGTCACTGAAGCTGTAAAGCGTTATGCTAGCCGCTACACTACCGTGCCTGCCTTTTATAATTAATATTTTTGCATTTTAGCTATGGTTGAAATCCTTCCTTTAGGGCAATAAATGGCCCTTCTCTCATGTTTTATGGTTATTTCTATGTGATAATTCTTGCAATTCTGTGATCTGTCCTGAGCACTGCTGCAGCTTCCTTTTATCAATTGAAAATAATGAAGGTGCATATTAAACTCCCTGTATGAAAATATCCTAAAAGGTGTCTAGCAGGACCAGCTTCATCCTTACAACTTGTGTCAGGTGTTCTGTTGAAAGTACCAGACACGGATCTAGTATCTATGAACACTGAGTATTGGCAAACCATTGGTTTGTGGCGCTGACACATATTTGCACTTATGTGGCTGTTTTAATAGTTTTCTTGACACTAAATTCTTCTGTACCCATATCTAATGGTAGGATATTAATTTTTTTCTAGATTGCGAGTTTCTTCTACCGTGAAGTCCTTACACTTGGTCTGGTTGCCTTTGCTGGCTGGCCTCTGCAATCCAAGCTGTTTCATCGCAATAAGGTGACACTGCACTTACCCAGTACTCTTTTATATCCTAAAAATATGTACTTTATTTTGACTGATACTGCTACTTCACCTTCAATTGATATATTTACCAATTCTCATCTTTTTAATTAACTTTGCTCTCGAAATAAGTTGTAATTTGAGATTATTTATGTGATCTTTATTGAAGTTGGTAGGCATTTGAAATGAGTATAGAGAAATTTTTCTTGCCATTAGGGGATTCTGGAACAGAAGGACACAGCATTAAAATCTGTGCATGGCAGAGATTTAGGGCACCAATTCTGTCAGATTTTAAATAGAGAACTGCATTATCTTTTCCTCCAATTACGGAGATCAAAATTATGGTGAATTGCAAGATAATAGTGTTTCCTTTTAAGAGCACTTCCATTTATCTGACTGTAAAATTGTATGAAAGTAGGCATGACTAGGGAGCCTTCTGTATATCAGTGTACCTTTTGACAACACTGCATCAAGCCAATCAATTGGCAGTGGTGCATATGGCTAGCTGTAGTCTATTACACATCAAACAAAGTCAATTTGCTCAGTAACTCTATTTAAAGGACAGAGAAAACAGATACTACAAGCAGAGCAATTCTTCCTGAAAAAATACATTGAGCACATTGTGAATTACATGCATGAAATCAATATCAGTTTACAGCAGGCAGAGGTTCACTTGCAAATCACTGCTTATTCATGCCATACCAGATTTAGCACATGTTCAACACTAAAGCCAGCCAATAGAAATGATTGACTAATTCCCCTGTCAATTCAGTTTGATGAATTTACATTAATGAGAGATACATTAATGAAAATCATTAATTCTCCAAAACATACATTAATGTCTCAAGTTGTGCACACTCAATTACCTTTATGTTTTCCTTCTGAATGTTGGTGAGTATTTCCAGCATAATTTGTTTGTACTTCAATAATTTTCTAATGAGAAAGCTGAAGCTGGCACACTCACCTCTATGAAGCAGTCATAAATGTGCACATTAACAGTGTAGGTGCCTTTAGAAACAACTCTTTTGAGTTTACTGGATCAAATAGTTGGTAAAAAAAATAACAGTTGCCCTGACAGGATTAGTTTCTGCAAACTGTTTTCAGATATCTTTGGTACTTTTAGCACTATTACAGATCTCGAATGTGTGCAGTTGATTTCATACCTACCTCATTGTAGCCCACCATATGAGCAAAATCTATTTCAGTTTCGGCATTAGCTTGGTTGAATTATACTGATCACCATTTCGTACTTGTCGTTGGATAAACTATATATTGCATAGTTATCAGTGTTGGATCACAGGAATATCTTCCCAATTTTAAGTATTCTCAGATCATGTGTTGAGGAAGTTGTTATATCAATGTATTACAACTCTAAAATTAGGAAGCCACACAGTGAGTGACATTCAGGTGAGTTTTACCAGGGTTCCAAAGGCTACATGATGAAGAGAGATTACGTAAACTTGGTCTGTATTCCCCTTAATAGATGAGGTAATGGGATAATTTAATTCTGAGGCTTTAGGGCTTTTGAAAGGATAGGATCTTTTAAATTGTAGAACAAAGGGCTGTCAAAGCCAGGCATTTCAGGAGATCAGATTGGATATATATCTACACACAAAAACTGACATATGTAGAAGTCTTTCCTCCAAAGAGCAACAGATAGTAAAATAATTTATAATGTTAAATCTGACATCAATGGTTTGTTGATAGACAAGCAGATTAATAGAGTCATAGAGCAATAGAACATGGATACAAGCCCTTCAGCCCAATTAGTCCATGCCAACCACGTTGTCCACCTAGCTAATCCGATAGCCTTCCAGGCCCCTCCCCTCCATGTACCTATCCAAGTGCTTCTTATATGATATTACTGTACCTGCTTCAACCACTTCCTCTGGCAGCTCATCCCATATACTCAACACCCTCTGTGTGAAAAAGTTGCCTCTCAGGCCCCTTTTAAATCTTGCCCCTCTCACCCTCAACCTATCCCCCATAGTTTTGGACTTCCCTACCATGGGGAAAAGACTGTTACCATCCACCTTATTTATGCCTCTCGTAATTTTAAACACTTCTATATGGTCACCCCTCATTCTCCTACGTTACAAGGAGTAAAGACTCAGCCTGGCCAACCTTTCCCAATAACTCGGTCCTGGCAACATCATTGTTAGTCTTTTCTGTACTCTTTCCAGTTTAACCACATCTTTCCTATAACAGGGTGACCAAAACTGTACACAGTACTCCAAGTGCGGCCTCACCAACGACTTGTACAACTGCATCATAACGTCCCAACTCCTACACTCAATGCCCTGACTGATGAAGACCAGCATACTAACTGCCTTTTTCACCACCCTGTCTACTTGTGATGCCGCCTTCAATGAACTATGCATTGTACTCCCAGATCCCTCTGTTCCATTATACTTCCTAGTGCCCTACCATTCATAGTATAAGTACCACTCTGGTTTGACTTTCCAAAATGCATCACCTCACACTTATCTGTATTGAAATCCATTTGTCAGTCCTTGCCCACTTCCCTAACTGATCAAGATTCCCTTGTAATCTACAATAACATTCTTCACTATCAACAACAACACCTAATTTTGTGTCATCTGTAAACTTGTTGATCAAGCCTTGTACATTCGCATCCAAATCATTTATATAAATAATTTAAATAACAAGGGTCCCAAAACTGACCACTGCAGCACACCACTGGTCACCAGCCTCCATTCTGAGAAACAACCTTCAACCACCACCATCTGCTTCTTACCTCTGAGCCAATTTTGAATCCACCTAACCAGCTCTCCCTGGATTCTATGGGACCCAACCTTCCAGACCAGTCTACCATGTGGGATCTTGTCGAAGGCCTTGTTGAAGTCCAAATGGACAACATCTACTGCCCTACCCTCATCTACCCTTTTGGTTACCTCTTCAAAGGACTCTAAAAAGATTTGTCAAACACGACCTCCCACGCACAAAGCCTTGCTGGCTCCTCCTAATCAGGCTCTCTCTACCCACATGCTGGTTGATCCTGTCCCTCAGAATTCCCTCTAGTGTCTACCCCACCACTGATGTCAGGCTGACAGAATGACATTAGCCATCTTCCAGTCTTCGGGAACTTCACTAGTGGCTAACGATAAAGCAAATATCTCCGCAAGGTCCTCCACAATTTCTTCTCTAGCCTCCCACAAGTCCGAGGATGTACTTGGTCAGGCTTTGGGGATTAATCCACCTTAATGTGCTGTAAGGCTGCAAATACCTCCTCCCTGGTAATATGAATGTTCTCCAAAATACCTCCACTTGTTTCCCATATCTCTTGAGCAATCATGATTTCCTCCTCAGTAGACACTGAGGAGAAATATTCGTTAAAAATCCACCCGTCTCCTGCAGTGCGAGAGATAGGCGGCCCTGCTGATCTCTGAGGGGACCTACTCTCTCCCTCGCCACCTTTTTTACTGTTAATATATCAAGAGAACCTCTTGGGCTTTTCCTTAACTTTATCTGCCAGATGCATCCCATACCCTCTCTTTGCCCTCCTGATTTGCTTCTTAAGTATATTCTTAATCTTTTTATAGTCATCAAGGGATTCAGTCGTCCCTGACCTCCTAAATCCAATGTATGCTTCCTTCTATTTCTTGATGAGAGCCTCAATATCTCTCTTCAGCCAGGGTTCCCTAAACTTACCAGGTTTACTCTTCATCCTAACAAAAATGTGCTGCCTCTGGACTCTTGGTATCACTCTCTCAAAAGCCTCCCACTTGCTGTTCATTCCTTTCCCTTCAAACAGACTCTCCCAATCGACTTCAGCTAGATTCTGCTTAGTTCCCTCAAAATTAGCCCTGCTCCAGTTTAGGACCCTAACCTGTATACCTGTCTTATTCTTTTCCATCACTATCTTAAAACTAATAGAATTATGGTCGCTAGAGCCGAAGTGTTCCCTGACTGCCACCTCTGTTATGTGCCCTGCCTCATTCCCCAAGATGAGGTCCAGTATTGCACCCTTCTGAGTAGGTCTCCCTATATATTGACTAAGGAAACTTTCTCAGACTCATTTCACAAATTCCACCCCGTCCAGGCCCTTAACACTCTGGGTGGCCCAGTCAATACTGGGGACATTAAAATCCCCCACTAATACAACCCTGTTATTCTTACAACTATGAGCAATTTCTCTACACACCTGCTGCTCAAGTTCCTGCTGACTTTTGCAGGGTCCATCATACAGCCCCACTAGAGTGACGCTCACCTTCTGAATAATCCCCTAATGAATATTGAGCCAAGATGAACCCATAGTAGTACAATGCACATTATCAATGATCTCCTTGAATCAACTTGGGGGGTTGTCAGTCTCCTGGTCCTGTGAGTTAAGTTCTTCAATAAAAATTGGTGACTTTCAATGTGTGTTTGTGATGTCAATGCTCTAGCCTGTGCACCAACTTAAAAAATATGTTCTGTACACTCACGTATTCAGTTAACACATCTACCTTCATTAACCTAGGAAGAAAATACACTACAGGCAGGAAACACTCAGACACCCAGCTTTCCATTTTACCAGTATAGTTCGTCAAAAGGTAATAATGTACTTGCAGAAGCTATCACTGGTTTTATCTACAAACTGGAAATGCAACTTGCCACATCTGGAGGTCCAGTTCAATCCTTGTTGCCAACATATTGGACGATATTATATGAGAGGGGATGTTTCCATTGCTCATACTGTGCACCCTTCAGAATGAGATTGCCATTTTTGTTTTGGGGTCCTAAACACATAATGAACCACTTTGAGATGTTCCAAAACCCTTTCACAGGGGATCTTCATAGACAGCTTTGGAAAATATCATGGTGAAGCAGCAATGTTATAGAACATAGAACACTACAGCACAGTACAGGCCCTTCGGCCCACGATGTTGTGCCAACATTTTATCCTGCTCTAAGATCTATCTAACCCTTCCCTCCCATTGTGAGGTTCTGTTGAATTTGCTAATTTGCTGCCTGTGATTTTCTGAATATTAGTGGTCAGAGAATCAAGCACACTATATCCTGTACTTTTGGATTTGTTTCCAGCAGACAAGATTTCCTGTTACTGGAGTGAACTAATCTCCTTGTTAAAAAAGACATTTTATCCATTGGAAGCTTATAATTTAATTTGTATCTTATATTGACTTCAATATGTGTCATTGGGGAAGGAATTATTTTGTTTTATGTAAGCATTTGTATATCCAGAGATGGGATCTACGGTAGTTCTTCTTTCATTACAATTATAGCAGCCATGACCCCCATCCCATTAACTGGGACAAATTATGGAGATTTCATGCATCAATCACTCAACTGGTTTTTAACACAGAGATAAGTGGACGATGTCTAACTCGAGCTGGAAATGATAAAATTTACAGGGTAAAATTTGCATCTGTATCTAAATGGTATTAGTGTTCATTTTTGTTTTCTTATGATCATATTTTTGTTATCCTTAGGCTATGTCTTTAAGCTGGATTTTTTTCTGCTTAGTCCTGGCTTTATTTCCATTGATGCCAGTTGTTGGAAGAAGTCCCAATATTACCCTTGTGTAAGTTTACCAATCTCTTTATTAAAAAAAATGTTTAGTTGGTCATTTGGAAATTGAAGATGTCAGTCAGCTCATTATAGTAATTCAGTACAGTGGTATCTTGAGATAATGTGTAAAGAAAAATAAATTAAGCTTGAATATTTTAACCACTAATAGAGAAAATATACATTCAAAAATTTATTTTGACACTGTGTAATACACAACATGCAGTATTATCTCAAAGCAGCAAAAATGGACAACTGGAGAGCACATTGCGCCTTGTTAAAACTGAAGCTGGATAATTTCCTGTGATTGACTGTTCTGTTTATGATCATTGTTATTATGACTGCATTAGTACTTTAATTTGTGTGTATATCGGAACAGGAGAAAAAGTGCAGTCATTAAGGAAAAACAGAGAATTTTGATTGTTTAGATAACTTTTTGAACAGGTCAAATGGCCTCCTTTAGTGCTGCATGATCCTAAGCATATTAAAAGACTCAAGTGATTGATTGGAGATTAACAAGAATAATGTTCCATTATTCAAGAAGGGAAACGGGGATAATCCTGGTAACTATAGACCAGTGAGTCTCATGTTAGTGGTAGGGAAGTTACTGGAGAGGATACTTAGAGATAGGATTTATGAGCATTTGGAAAACCACAGCTTAATTAGTGACAGTCAGCATGGCCTTGTCCAGGGCAAGTTGTGCCTTACTAACTTGATTGAATTTTTTGACGAGGTGACGAGGGTGATCGATGAAGGTAGAGCTGTGGATATTGTCCAGGTAGATTTTGGTAAGACGTTTGACCAGGTCCCTCATGGAAGGCTCATCCAGAAGATTAAGATGCATGGGATCCATGGTGAATTGGCCATTTGGATTCAGAACTAGCTTGCCCGTAGAAGACAGAGGGTAGTGGTCGGTGGGACATACCCTAGCTGGAGGTCTGTGACTAGTGGCGTTCCTCAAGGATCCTTACTGGGACCTCTGCTGTTTGTGATGTATATAAAAAACCTGTATGAGAATGTACATGGGCGGGTTAGTAAATTTGCAGATGATACAAAGATTGGTGGTCTTGTGGATAGCGTAGAAGACTGGCAAAGGATACAGCAGATATTGATCAGTTGCAGATATGGGTGGAAAAATGGCAGATGGAGTTTAACCCAGCCAAATGTGAAGCGTTGTACCTTGGGAGATCAAATGTAAAGAGACAGTACACTGTTAATGCAAGACCCTTAACAGTGCTGATGAGCAGAGGGATCTTGGGGTCCAAGTCCATAACTCCCTGAAAGTGGCTACACAGGTTGATAGGGTGGTAAAGAAGGCATATGGTATGCTTGCCTTCAATAGTCGAGGCATTGAGTTCAAGAGTCAGGAAGTTATGCTGCAGCTTTATAAAACTTTATTTAGGCCTCATCTGGAGTATTGCATTCAGTTCTGGTCGCCCCATTATAGGAAGGATGTTGAGGCTTTGGAGGAGGTGCAGGAGAGGTTTACCAAGATGCTGCCTGGATTAGAGGGCGCGTGCTATGAGGAAAGGTTGAACAAACTTGGGTTGTTTTCTCTGGAGCAGCGGAGGCTGAGGGGAGATCTGATTGAGGTTTATAAGATTATGAGAGGTATAGACCGAGTAAACAGCCAGCATCTTTTCCTCAGGGCTGAAATGTCTAATACAGGAGGGCATGCATTTAAGGTGAGAGGAGGAAAGTTCAAAGGAGATGTGCGGGGCAAGTTTTTTACACAGAGAGTGGTGGGTGCCTGGAATGTGCTGCCTGGGGTGGTGGTGGAGGCAAATACGATAGGGGTGTTTAAGAAGCTCTTAGATAGGTACATGAATGTGAGGGAAATGGTAGGATATGGACATTGTGTAGGCAGAAGGGATTAGTTGGGCATTTTATTACTAATGTAATTGGTTCAGCGCAACATTGTGGGCTTAAGGGCCTGTTCCTGTGCTGTACTGTTCTATGTTCTAAGTATATTTCAGATAAAAACAGAATATGCTGGTAATACTCAGTCAGCTTTTGTACAAATTAATTCAATATCTCTTTATGGAAACAGAACAGGAGCTGGATTACTCACTGTCATCTGCACTTTTGTCTTTTTCACTTCAATCAAGATGGCAAAGCAACAAACAGTTGAGACTACAGTGAACAAAAGTGTATACGTTGCACAGGTTTGTATATATGTCATAATTATGCAGGATTATTTCTTGTACATTTAATTATTTTGAGCAACATGCATAAACACAAGGTGTTTAATAAAGCTCTTCATCATTCCCGCATGGTAAATACTAATTCGATGATACCCACATTTCTGATATTCTGAAACACCTCCATATTTCAGTAGTACTTTGTTAAATGCGCATTTACTATTGTGCACAGATGTATTTTTTTTTAAATGTTTCTGTGATGTCCGTAATCAGTCGAAAATATAGTAAAAACTGTTATAGAAGCCCAGCAGCTACAGCCCTGCCAAAGTGTCTGTCTTTTGTAAGTCCTTGGAAGTGCTTTAAACATATACAGATGTTTTCTTTGACAGATCTTCTCCCGTCCAGACTTGTTAGGTCCCCTGTTGTGGCTAACTCAAATCGCCAGTCTTGTGGATTAACCTCAGTAGTGAATGTCATATCCTTGCTACACTTGACATGTATGTGCATGCACCTCCACTAAGAGCCAGTGCATTTTGATGGGAGCAATGACCCTGTCTGTATTTTTTTCTCCTTCTGATAAATGCACTGTGAGCTTTTTCCTTCTATTATTAGCTATATCCGAGGGTTCCAGTTTGGTGGATGAGAGAGGTGAGAAGAGACCACAAGGGGTTGTGGGGAGGGAAAGGGAAAAGCTCATATTTTTCTGATCCTCAGACAACCATCAATGATTAAATGAATGGTATTTTCACTTAAAAACACAAAAAATACTTACATGCATTTCAAAAGATAACATATAAATTGTTCAGAATTTGTTTCCACTAGGATATACTAGCAATCCATTTATATTTGCTTTTGACCTGACCAGGTAGGTTAATTATTAACAAGTAGCATTAAGGGGTACGGGGAAAAAGCAGATAGGAGCAATTAGGTCAGTCTTGATATTGAATGGCACAACTAGCTTGAACTAAAGGTTTCGTTCCACGTCTTTTTTTCTCTGCTCCTATACTTCGGTAGTATTCTTAATATGGGAAATATACTAAAATAGTCGGTGGTGGCTGGAGTCCTAAGATGTTTCCTTACCCAAGACATTCTCCAGTCACCTAGCACTAGTCATCCCAAGGGTAAGTACCTATACTTGGCAAGTTGTGCATAGTTTCTCTTCCACTTGCTCAGTTGCGCTAAGGATACTTTTGATGAATTATAGAGGAGAAGATTATGATCAGGTTATAGCACTGTAGCTCTAAGTTAGGGATTCGGGTCACTCTCCCAGAGAATTAAGCAAAACACTGGTGTTCTGTGCAGTAGTGAGAGTGCTTTTGTGTCAGGGATGTTGTTGACTGGATAAGTTAATAAAGCAGGAGCCCATCTATTCTGCTGGGTGGAAGAAATAAAGGATGGTGCTGCTTTAAAGAAGAGCAGGGGATCTATCCCTGGTGATCGTTCCTTCACTATCACGAGAACAGGCTACCTGGCCATTATCACAATCTTGTTTGTGGGAGTTTGCTGGATACATCAGTTGCCACGTTTATTTTATTATATATTTGATTGCCCTTCAAAAGTACTTCATTGCCTATAAGGTGCTTTGGAACATCCTGAAGTCATGAAACAAAATGCTGGAAAAACTCAGCAAGTCAGGCAGCATCCATGGAAAGAGAAACAGTCAATGTTTTGAGTGATTATGACTATTGCTCTTTCTGCAGATGCTGCCTGACTTGCTGAATTTTTCCAGCATTTTCTGTTTTTGTTTCAGATTTCCAGCATTTGTAGTTTTTTTAAATTTTCATTGAGGTCATGAAAGATGGCATCAAGATCTCCAGGTTTGCTTTCACTTCTGCATTAAACCAGTGACATGGTTTAACACCATGATGATTTTAATGTGACATGATTTTAATACCAATTAGTGCTGTTTGGAATTTTCAGGGCTTCAGTATTTAGTATTATTTAAAAAAATCTAATGCAAGACTTGTATTTATTGCAGATCCTGATCATTGTCCTGTCAATCTATATTGTGAACACCACACACTCCAGCTTGGCTCTTAAACTTGGAGTGCCATTAATCAACCAGATTATCAGTTGGGCAACTCTAGGTAAGAATGTGCTGCAAGAGGGTTTCCAAACTACACTATGACATTAGTCTGCAGCTTTTAGGTTTGGTGAGAAATGCTGAAATGCTATCAGAACTGCATTCTGAAGAAGCAGAGTAGAAATAACCATCAGTCTGTCTGAGTGGTTCATAAATGCAATACTAATAGAGAACTGAAACAGGAAACCCAAATGTTCTCCAAACCAGTAGTAAGTGAGTGTCAACTATGGCTCAGTAGTAGAACAATCATTCCTGCTTTAGAAACCATTGGTCAAGGTGCCAAGCTAGAAAGATGAGGGTAATTGTATGGGTGGTACAGATCTGCTATGATTGGGTTAGCTGCTAAGCCTGTCTCTTTGACCTATACCCTTGATTTACTTACCAAACAAACATCTTGGGCTTAAATGACCAGAAGAAGCTCGTACCCTTCTGAGAGAATAAGGTCCTGGTTTCCACTGCCTATTGTTTGGAAAAATGATTCCTAATTTGCCTCATAATTTAAAGATACTGCTCCTTTTTTGTTAATTTTCCCAAGAGTGGAAATAGTTGACACTATAAAATCCTTCGATGGTATTTACTTTCTCAGTTATTTCAGCTCTCAACCATCTAAATTTATAACACACTAAATTTTAATTATGTGACGTATCCTACTAATTTCTTCAGCCTTATCATTCAGTAGAATCTGAACTGTATGGATTCGAAGGTGTACACATATTTCTAAGATGCCCTAAACCAAACACAGTATTCCAGATGGGGGTCTAGCCAAAACTTTGTAAATGAACTGTATTATTTACTAGCTGTTATTTCAATTAAGTTCTCATTATATAAGGTGA